>NC_060190.1:4060468-4082651 GCF_021184085.1 Oncorhynchus gorbuscha
CTCCCAGCTCCAGATGCCCAGAGAGAGACGGTGTTTGTTTGTGCTGTCTGCAACTCCACCCTCAGCAAGTGAGAAATGACTTCCACCTCCTACCCACTCATGGAAACCTAGGGAGGGTACTGCCCCTCCTACCCAGGGTTCGAAGCTCCTTGGCTGGGTGGAGCCGGCAGATCAGCCTCTACCCCGCCTGAGGGTGGTTTCCAAAACCCCAGGTTGTCTGGTTCTCTGGCTCCAGCCCAGGTGACCAGGGTTATTAAGATGAACCAGTCCCAAATGGCAACCTATTCCCTATAAATTACACTGCTTTTGCCCCCAGAGGCTATGTGGGGTTCCTATGGGCCCTGGTCTGCAGTAGTGGACTATATAGGAATAGGTGTCATTGGGACCTACCTCCTGAACTCTAATCAGCTTGTGTTGCATTGAGATTTATCCTGTACTGTCATTCTGTCAATGGAGGTCCTGAGAATGCTGAGAGGTGTGTGTGTGTGTGTGTGTGTGTGTGTGTGTGTGTGTGTGTGTGTGTGTGTGTGTGTGTGTGTGTGTGTGTGTGTGTGTGTGTGTGTGTGTGTGTGTGTGTGTGTGTGTGTGTGTGTGTGTGTGTGGTGTGTGTGTGTGTGTGTGTGTTGTATAGGATATGCTATAGATTGACCCTGTTATAACTTATCCATTCTGTAGTGGTTTTATATGTTGGTCTAATGTTAATTTAATGGATGTAAAGACAGGATGCTAAAGACTATGCCTCAGTCCTAAATGGCATTCTCTAATCCCCATGGGCATAACCTAACCCCATGGAGTGATTTCCAGAGGTGATCCCAGAGCTGTGTTCAAATACTCATACTAGCTGTACTATTTGTGATGTAACATTGAGTATGTAGTTAAGTACTTATTGGACATAGTATGCCAAACGTTCCTGGATGTCGTACTAAATTCACCATCTGAAGTATACAAGCAGTGGACACTATTTCTGTGCTTTTAGGGACCATAATGCAATTCTTCAGAAAATGGGCGTGGCTTCACCAACGTTTTCAGATTTGAGAAAATGGCCGATGAGAGCAGATAGAAATGAATTGCTTTAAGAAAATGTTGAGCAATGTAATAAAGTAATGACTTTTCAAACAAGTTAAACGTTATGTTGGCTGACAATTTATTAGCTGCGCTGTCCTTTGAACCACAGCATGTCATTCAGCAGTATGTACCGGGCTGTTAGCTAGCTACCTAGCGTTAGTTGGCTACTAATACATTGAACTTGCCAGGTAGTACATTGAACTTGCCAGGTAGTATATTAACTAACTACCAAATGTTTATTGACTTGATTATTCACATCATTCTTAGCTAAGTGCACAGAATAGCTGAATAAAGCCGCGTTGAATATGGCGGTGTCAGTAAACGTTGTCAAGGAAAAAAGCGTTATTAAATTGTTGCCTGCAGCACAGTTAGTCACCAACACCCTGGATAAAATGAAAACTGCCTAACCAGCTCTGCTAGGGTGAGTAAAATGGTCAGGGTGAGGTTTCTCTCATTTTGTGTCTGGAGGTAGCTAGCCAGTTAGCTTGGGTGCTTGACTGCCGTTGTGAGGACAGAACGCATTTACATTTAAGTCATTTAGCAGACACTCTTACAGAGCGACTTACAAATCCCATGGAGATCTCTGCAGCCAGTTTGACCTCTGCCTCCACTCCTTGGCCAGCGTCTATTGTGGGCTCCGAGACCGAAAAGCTCTGGATTTACGAACTGACAACGTTTTTACGAACGCACCCCATATTGAATTTACAGACACAGCCGAAATCGTAAAATGTCTAGCGAGTAATTTGTTATGCTAACAAGCCAGCAAGAGGTTGCATAGCAACAGCATCAACTTCTGGTAGACAGGCGAAGTGCTAGTACACTCAACTGAAAGGATACCCTTCGTTTCCAGTATTCTAAAATTAACTAATAGTATGTAGTATACAGGAGGTTGGTATGGGTACTTGAACACAGCACAGGCTTTAGATTGACACATAAGAATGTACATGTTACACTTTTACCATTGTGATCACCAATATTCAATCCACTGAAAGTTTATATTTATCCAATTTATTCATTCATTCATTTGATTGATTAGTTTGACAGAATGAAGTTTGTTTACTCTTCATTGCTTCAATAAACTGTGATTTTGAATGTTTGAAATTAACTTATGGTGTATTTTTCCTGCCTTTTTTCAGCCTAGTTGTAGAGAGCTCTGTTTAAAAAATAAAAAATGTAAAAAGAGAGTGTGCAGGTTTGGTGCATCTGTTTGCGTTTCACTACCGTAAACATTGTATCTGTCCCATTGTGGCGTCTGTGAGAGCTAAGCAGCACCATAGAGGTCATCTCCTTTTTAGTAGTCCTCAACTACTACTTCTATGACTTGGTAAACAAACTGAAAAGGTGCACACTGCCACTTGCATTGTGTTGTTTGAACAGATATAAAGCTAAGGTTGGTGATTTACTGCCATCTGCAGTCATGACTACTTCAGAATCATCCTCAATGGTGCTGCCCATGCTAAAACAGGCCTTTGGGCACTAGAGTCCTCTATCTATCTCTATGGTCACTACTCAACCCAAATTCACCACATGCCAGAAGGCTCCAGGTTCCTCTCCTCACAACCCAAATCTATCACATGCCAGAAGGCTCCAGGTTCCTCTCCAATCCCTCTCCTCACAACCCAGGAGAATCTCAATAGTCTGAAGTACTTTCCTTACTTTGTTGTTTTCCTTGTTCTTCCTGTCTTCCTTTGTTGTTTCTTTCCTATCTCCTAAAATCAGTTTGTATTACCAGAAGGAAAGGAAACAAGGAGAGGAAATGTACAGTCGTAGCCAAAAGTTGAGAATGAGACAAATATACAGTTTCACAAAGTCTGCTGCCTCAGTTTGTATGATGGAAATTTGCATATACTCCAGAATGTTATGAAGAGTGATCAGATGAATTGCAATTCATTGCAAAAGCCCCTCTTTGCCATGCAAATGAACTGAATCCCCAAAAACTGTCCATTGCATTTCAGCCCTGCCACAAAGGACCAGCTGACATCATGTCAGTGATTCTCTCGTTAACACAGGTGTGAGTGTTGACGAGGACAAGGCTGGAAATCACTCTGTCATGCTGATTGAGGTCGAATAACAGACTTGAAGCTTCCAAAAGGGTGATGCTTGGAATCATTGTTCTTCCTCTGTCAACCATGGTTACCTGCAAGGAAGCATGTGCTGTCATCGTTGCTTTGCACAAAAAGGGCTTCAAAGGCAAGGATATTGCTGCCAGTAAGATTGCACCTAAATCAACCATTTATTGGATCATCAAGAGCTTCAAGGAGAGCGGTTCAATTGTTGTGAAGAAGGCTTCAGGCGCCCAAGAAAGTCCAGCAAGTGCCAGGACTGTCTCTAAAGTTGATTCAGCTGCGGGATCGGGGCACCATCAGTACAGAGCTTGCTCCGGAATGGTAGCAGGCAGGTGTGAGTGCATCTGCACGCACAGTGAGGCAAAGATCCCAGGGACAGTCTGATATTCTGCAAAGGTACAGGGATTGGACTGCTGAGGACTGGGGTAAAGTCATTTTCTCTGATGAATCCCCTTTTCGATTGTCCGGAGAAGACAAGGTGAGCGCTACCATCAGTCCTGTGTCATGCCAACAGTAAAGCATCCTGAGACCATTCATGTGTGGGGTTGCTTCTCAGCCAAGGGAGTGGACTCACTCACAATTTTGCCTCGGAACACAGCCATGAATAAAGAATGGTACCAACACATCCTCAGAGAGCAACTTCTCCCAACCATCCAGGAACAGTTTGGTGAAGAACAATGCCTTTTCCAGCATGATGGAGCACCTTTCCATAAGGCAAAAGTGATAACTAAGTGGTTCGGGGAACAAAACATCAATATTTTGGTTCCATGGCCAGGAAACTCCCCAGACCTTAAACCCATTGATAATTTGTGGTCAATCTTCAAGAGGCGGATGGACAAACAAAAACCCACCAATTCTGATAAACTCCAAGCATTGATTATGCAGAATGTGCCGCCATCAGTCAGGATGTGGCCCAGAAGTTAATTGACAGCATGCCAGGGCGGATTGCAGAGGTCTTAAAAAGAAGGGTCAACACTGCAAATATTGACTCTTTGCATCAACTTAATGTAATTGTCAATAAAACACTTATGAAATGCTTGTAATTATACTTCCGTATTCCATAGTAACATCTGACAAAAATATCGAAAGATACTGAAGCAGCAAACTTTGTGTAAATTAATATTTGTGTCATTCTCAAATCTTTTGGCCACGACTGTACACAAGTGCTACGCAATGATATATAGACCACGCCCCGCGCCCCTACCCCCTCGTGTGAGGTCCTCCCAACCCCCCGCCGCTCTCTGCCCCACCCCATCCTCTCCTCCCCCTCTGTCTCTTCCTCCCGCCCTCCAACCCGTCCCAGTGTCCCAGTAAAGCGCTTTGAGCTCGGGACTCGTCCTAGTAGCCTAACGCCGTCAGATGGAAACATGGCGACTGAGGTGAGAATGAATAGACTAATCTATCGTCTTCTTCAGCCTATGTCTTTCCCTTTACCTCTATGGGCATATGGTTGTATTGTCTTCCATGTGAGCAGGTAGCCTTGTGGAGACGGTTGTAACCTATATTCTGAACCGTTTGAATGGCGTTTGTCAGTAACAGCAAGGTTAGCCCTATGATAGAAAAGATTGTGTAGCATACAATCATTTCAATCTCTGTTATCAAGCAACAATAGAAATCAACACAACAGTTGTTTATTTACGTATAAAAGTTCATTTCGAATATAACATTTGCTCAAACGGGTCAGGCAGGCAGGTTCATTTTGGCAAATAAATAATCTGTTTTGATTAGAAATGGAAGGCTTGTCATTTTAACACTTCTTCGGTCACCCTGACCGTCATGGCATGTGAATAGCATATAATCCCTATATCATTATATTGCCATATTAAAGGCGTCGGGAGGCTACGTGCCTGAATAGAGGTTAGTTAGAGGAATTATCTTTGTAGCACGAACAGCATTTCCAGGGCTGTGTAGCCTATGCTACAACTTGTGCTTGAGAACAGGGATAAGCAAGCAATCCTCGCGCCGTTAAGCTGTTTTGGTGAAAGCAGAGCTCTTGTTTTTTTTTGTCTCTAGAGTTCCGCCGTTAATCCGGTATAGGCAGGCTGGCCCGTGCTAGTGCTGAAACCTACTAAAGAGAGATCAGCACCGTGGACAGCAACCCATTGAGGTCAAGGAGAGAAAATCTCCGCGTTTACACCGTTATTCCGTCCAACTGCCCTTTTTATTGGCTCTCATTCATCGACACATTGGGGAAACAAGCTTGACGAACCATAACAGCCTAAACTAGTTTCCCAAAGCAAGAAACTAGACTGGCCTACATACACCCCCCCCCCCACACACACACACACCCAAACGGCTAAGTCCACAACTATGGACATCAAGCTTCTTTATGGGGGGGGGACGACGACGACGACGACGATCATTTGGTGCCATCCTTGGCCTATTGAGCCTTCTAACCCTGCTCTTACAGAGATTGATTTGTTGTGAGCTGTTCTGTGATGTTGGGCCTTCTTCTATTGGCTCAATTCCATGATCCGGCTGCTGTAGCAGTGTGCATGGTCAGAGGAGAGAGAGAGAGAGAGGTAGACAAAGAGCTACAGAGAGAGGAGGGGGAGAGAGGGGACGGGAGAGAGAGAGGAGAGAGGGGAAGGGAGAGAAGAGAGAGGGAAAAGGAGAGAGGGGAAGGGAGAGAAGGAGAGGGAGAGCTACAGAGAGAGAAGACCAGTTAGAGAGAGAGGAGAGAGAGTGTGTCTGTGTCTGTCTGGGCCGTGATCCAACGGACTGCCAGACAGACTTTGATTGAACACCTCTCCTCTATCATCGTATACCCCTAAAGACTACATCAGCCACTGTTTGTATACATTACCTCTTGAACAGAGAGTATGTGTGTGTGAGAGAGAAAGAGCGAATGAGCAGTTTAGTTTTATTCTCATGGTGAGTCATACACACTGCTTCCTCAGAACCAGAAAGTTAATCCATATTAGAATTCTATCCACAATCTCTCTCTCGCTCCCCCTCTCTTCCTCACACTCCTTTCTCTCTCCTCTCTCTCTCCCCAAATATGTGTGGGTGTGTGGTGTGGTGTGGTGTGGTGTGGTGTGGTGTGTGTGTGTGTGTGGTGTGGTGTGTGGTGTGGGGTGTGTGCGCGCTCTTATGTGTGTTTGTGTCCTGTAGTTCCATAACCTCCAAGAGTTGAGGCATAGTGCATCTCTGGCCAACAAGGTGTTCCTGCAGAGAGACTACAGTGAAGGGACCACCTGCCGCTTCCAGACCAAGTTCCCTTCTGAGCTGGAGAGCAGGGTGGGTAGTCTAACACACACACACCACACCACACCACACCACACCACACCACACCACACCACACACACACCACACACACACACACCACACACACACACCACACACACCACACCACACACACACACACCACACCACACACCACACCACACACACCACAAACACACACACCACACACCACACCACACACACACACCACACCACCACACACACACCACACACCACCACCACACCACACCACACCACACACACACACCACCACACCACACACACACACACCACACCACACACACACACACACCACACCACACACACACACACACACCACACACCACACACCACACACACACACCACACACACACACACCACACACCACCACACACACACACCACACACACACACACACCACAAACACACACCACACACACACACACACCACACACATGGCTGAAAAGACCGCTAACTGAGTGTCTCTCTGTCAGATTGAGCGGCCGTTGTTTGAGGACACCGTGAAGAGGTTGAATATCTACTATGCGGAGGCAGAAGATGGGAGGCCAGTCCTACCTGGAGGGATGTCTGGCCTGCGCTACAGCCTACCTCATCTTCCTCTGTATGGAGACACGCTATGAGAAGGTGAGACCGGGCTAAACCACCACAAGAGAACCACAGTAGAACTTCAGTAAGACCACAATATAAACACAGTAGAACTTCAGTAAGACCACAATATAAACACAGTATAACCACACAGTAGAACCACCACACTAGAACCACATAGTAGAACATCACAGTAGAACCACACAATATAAACACATTACGACCACAGTAGAACCACACAGTAGAAACATTACGACCACAGTAGAACCACATAGTAGAACCTGAGGCCCAAGACACCAGAGAACCAACAGTGAAGAGGTGACTCCGGGATGCTGGCCTTCTAGGCAGAGTTACAAAGAAAAAGCCACAACTCAGACTGGCCAATAAAAAGAAAAAGATTAACATGAGCAAAAGAACACAGACACTGGACAGAACACAGACACTGGACAGAACACAGACACTGGACAGAACACAGACACTGGACAGAACACAGACACTGGACAGAACACAGACACTGGACAGAACACAGACACTGGACAGAACACAGACACTGGACAGAACACAGACACTGGACAGAGGACCTCTACCTAGAAGGCCAGCATCCCGGAGTCGCCTCTTCACTGTTGACGTTGAGACTGGTGTTTTGCGGGTACTATTTAATGAAGCTGCCAGTAGAGGACTTGTAAAGGTGTCTGTTTCTCAAACTAGACACTCTAATGTATAGTCGGGGCCAAAAGTTTTGAGAATGACACAAATATTAATTCTCACAAAGTTTGCTGCCTCAGTGTCTTTAGATATTTGTGTCAGATGTTACTATGGATACTGAAGTATAATTACAAGCATTTCATACGTGTCAAAGGCTTTTATTGACAATTACATTAAGTTGATGCAAAGAGTCAATATTTGCAGTGTTGACCCTTCTTTTTAAGACCTCTGCAATCCGCCCTGGCATGCTGTCAATTAACTTCTGGGCCACATCCTGACTGTTGGCAGCTCATTGTTGCATAATCAATGCTTGGAGTTTGTCAGAATTTGTGGGTTTTTGTGTGTCCATCCGCCTCTTGAGGATTGTTCTCAATGGGATTAAGGTCTGGGGAGTTTCCTGGCCATGGACCCAAAATATCGATGTTTTGTTCCCCAAGCCACTTAGTTATCACTTTTGCCTTATGGCAAGGTGCTCCATCATGCTGGAAAAGGCATTGTTCGTCACCAAACTGTTCCTGGATAGTTGGGAGAAGTTGCTCTCGGAGGATGTGTTGGTACCATTATTTATTCATGGCTGTGTTGTGAGGCAAAATTGTGAGTGAGCCCACTTCCTTGGCTGAGAAACAACCCCACACATGACTGGTCTTAGGATGCTTTACTGTTGGCATGACACAGGACTGATGGTAGCGCTCACCTTGTCTTCTCCGGACAAGCTTTTTTCCGGATGCCCCAAACAATCGGATAGGGAATTCATCAGAGAAAATGACTTCACCCCAGTCCTCAGCAGTCCAATCCCTGTACCTTTAGTAGAATATCAGTCTGTCCCTGATGTTTTTGCTGGAGAGAAGTTGCCTCTTTGCTGCCCTTCTTGACACCAGGCCATCCTCCAAAAGTCTTTGCCTCACTGTGCGTGCAGATGCACTCACACCTGCCTGCTGCCATTCCTGAGCAAGCTCTGTACTGGTAGTGCCCAGATCCCGCAGCTGAATCAACTTTAGGAGACGGTCCAGGCGCTTGCTGGACTTTCTTGGGCGCCCTGAAGCCTTCTTCACAACAATTGAACCGCTCTCCTTGAAGCTCTTGATGATCCGATAAATGGTTGATTTAGGTGCAATCTTACTGGCAGCAATATCCTTGCCTGTGAAGCCCTTTTTGTGCAAAGCAATGATGACGGCACGTGTTTCCTCGCAGGTAACCATGGTTGACAGAGGTAAAACAATGACTCCAAGAACCACCTTCCTTTTGAAGCTTCCAGTCTGTTATTCGAACTCAATCAGCATGACAGATTGATCTCCAGCCTTGTCCTCGTCAACACTCACACCTGTGACATGATGTCAGCTGGTCCTTTTGTGGCAGGGCTGAAATGCAGTGGAAATGTTTTTTGGCGATTCAGTTCATTTGCATGGAAAAGAGGGACTTTGCAATTAATTGCAATTCATTTGATCACTGTTCTTCTAACATTCAGGAGTATATGCAAATTGCCATCATACAAACTGAGGCAGCAGACTTTGTGAAAATTAATATTTGTGCCATTCTCAAAACATTTGGCCACAACTGGACTGTCCTCTTGCTCAGTTGTGCACGGGGTCTCCCACTCCTCTTTCTATTCTGGTTAGAGACAGTTTGCACTGTTCTGTGAAGGGAGTAGTATGCAGAGCTGTACGAGATCTTCAGTTTCTTGGCAATTTCTTGCATGGAATACCGTCATTGCTCAGAACAAGAATAGACTGACAAGTTTCAGAAGAAAGTTATTTGTTTCTGCCCATTTTGAGCCTGTAATTGAACCCAAAAATGCTGATGCTGCAGATACTCAACTAGTCTAAAGAAGGCCAGTTTTATTGCTTCTTTAATCAGAACCGTTTTCAGCTGTGTTAACATAATTGCAAAAGGGTTTTCTAATGATCAATTAGCCTTTTAAAATGATAAACTTGGATTAGCTAACACAACGTGCCATTGGAACACAGGAGTGATGGTTGCTGATAATGGGCCTCTGTAGATATTCCATTAAAAATCAGCCGTTTCCAGCTACAATAGTCATTTACAACATTAACAATGTCTACACTGTATTTCTGATCAATTTGATGTTATTTTAATGGACACAAAATAATAGCTTTTCTTTCAAAAACAAGGACATTTCTAAGAGACCCCAAACTTTTGAACGATAGTGTATGTTCCTTACTTTGTCATACTGTCTCCCTCTTTTGTTATTTCTTTCTCTCACTGTTCCCTCTCCCCCTCTCTCTCTAACCCTTTCATCCCCCTCTTTCTCAATCTCCCCCAGGTGTTGAAGAAGATAGGCAGGTACATCCAGGAGCAGAATGAGAAGATCTACGCCCCGCGAGGTCTACTCATCACTGACCCCATTGAGAGGGGCATGAGGGTCGTATCCTTACAGCTACTACTGCTACTCTGTGTGTGTGAGAGAGAGACAGACAAAGAAAAACAAAGACAGAGATGAAGAAAACAATAGACAGAGAGATTAAGAAAACAATATAGACAGAGAGGGTGAACAGTACACATGTATGAGATTTAAAGAGGGAGAAAGAGATGGAGCGAGAGAGATGACGAGTCAACAGTACACGTGGGCTCCCAAGAATAAGGATCTTGTACAGTGCGTGTGTATTGGATAGACGCAGACCCTCCTTATAGACCCAGGCCCTCCTTATAGACCCAGGCCCTCCTTATAGACCCAGGCCCTCCTTATAGACCCAGGCCCTCCCTATAGACCCAGACCCTCCCTATAGACCCAGACCCTCCATATAGACCCTCCCTATAGACCCAGACCCTCCCTATAGACCCAGACCCTCCTTATAGACCCAGACCCTCGTTATAGACCCAGACCCTCCTTATAGACCCTCCCTATAGACCCAGACCCTCCCTATAGACCCAGACCCTCCTTATAGACCCAGACCCTCCCTATAGACCCAGACCCTCCTTATAGACCCAGACCATCCTTATAGACCCAGACCCTCCCTATAGACCCAGACCCTCCCTATAGACCCAGACCCTCCTTATAGACCCAGACCATCCTTATAGACCCAGACCCTCCCTATAGACCCAGACCCTCCTTATAGACCCAGACCCTCCTTATAGACCCAGACCCTCCCTATAGACCCAGACCATCCTTATAGACCCAGACCCTCCTTATAGACCCAGACCCTCCTTATAGACCCAGACCCTCCCTATAGACCCAGACCATCCTTATAGACCCAGACCCTCCTTATAGACCCAGACCCTCCTTATAGACCCAGACCCTCCTTATAGACCCAGACCCTCCCTATAGACCCAGACCCTCCTTATAGACCCAGACCATCCTTATAGACCCAGACCCTCCTTATAGACCCAGACCCTCGTTATAGACCCAGACCCTCCCTATAGACCCATACCCTCCCTATAGACCCAGACCCTCCTTATAGACCCAGACCCTCCCTATAGACCCAGACCCTCCTTATAGACCCAGACCCTCCTTATAGACCCAGACCATCCTTATAGACCCAGACCCTCCCTATAGACCCAGACCCTCCCTATAGACCCAGACCCTCCCTATAGACCCAGACCCTCCTTATAGACCCAGACCCTCCTTATAGACCCAGACCCTCCTTATAGACCCAGACCCTCCTTATAGACCCAGACCCTCCTTATAGACCCAGACCCTCCCTATAGACCCAGACCCTCCCTATAGACCCTCCCTATAGACCCAGACCATCCTTATAGACCCAGACCCTCCTTATAGACCCAGACCCTCGTTATAGACCCAGACCCTCCCTATAGACCCAGACCCTCCTTATAGACCCAGACCCTCGTTATAGACCCAGACCCTCCTTATAGACCCAGACCCTCCTTATAGACCCAGACCCTCCTTATAGACCCAGACCCTCGTTATAGACCCAGACCCTCCCTATAGACCCAGACCCTCCCTATAGACCCAGACCATCCTTATAGACCCAGACCCTCCTTTTAGACCCAGACCCTCCTTATAGACCCAGACCCTCCTTATAGACCCAGACCCTCCCTATAGACCCAGACCCTCCCTATAGACCCAGACCTTACCTATTGAACCAGACCCTCCTTATAGACCCAGACCCTCCCTGTAGACCCAGACCTTACCTATTGAACCAGACCCTCCTTATAGACCCAGACCCTCCCTATAGACCCAGACCCTCCCTGTAGACCCAGACCCTCCCTATAGACCCATACCCTCCCTATAGACCCAGACCCTCCCTGTAGACCATCCCTATCGGAGTGTGTTCCTTCCTTTAACCCCATCCTGTCCAGATAGAGATCTCTATCTATGAGGACCGAGGCTCCAGTGGCTCCTGCTCAGGCTCCAGCTCTACGTCCGGCAGCAGTGCTCGGTGACCGGGTACATGTCACCTCCTCGCCACCTCCCCGGTCCCTGGAACGCTACACCCAACCACAGTGTCCGGTGACTGGGTCCACGGCACCTCTACCCCCCTGATCCCTGGAGCTCTACAACCCTGGTCCCTTAGAGAACCACCCCGATAGCAGTGCTTGGTGGGCTGGGTATGCCTCACCTACCGCAACCACAATGGCCCTGACCGTAACAAACTTGAGCTAACCGACCGAACATTCGATCGCAACTGAACCACATGGACCGAAGCAGATGAAGCTGAATCTATCAACGTTGGGAATACTGACGATTTAAAATTGCATTTTGGTTACGTCCCAAATGACAGCTTCTTCAGGCCCTGTTAAAAAAGACACTATATAGGGAGCCATTTGGGACACAAGTCCTCCTATAGTGCACTAGTTTGGGGCTCTGGTTAAAAGTAGTGCACTAGTTTGGGGCTCTGGTTAAAAGTAGTGCACTAGTTTGGGGCTCTGGTTAAAAGTAGTGCACTGTGTTTGAAGATAGTAGTGTTCAAGACAGGGACTAGGGTGTCATTTGATATGGAACGATGATGGACTACTACACACCTACCTGTATTCATTAGTGCACATCGTAGTGAAACGTTTGAACCAGGGAAAACAGTTCTTATTGGACACGTTTCAGGTAGTCCCTCTACTGTTTCAGTTGGTTTTCTGCCGTTTGCTGTCTTGTGAATAGGCCCACGACCCAGACACGTACTGTAGGAGATCTAGGGTACTTCCCAAATGGCACCCTATTCCCTATATAGTGCTCTAATTCTGACCTGGGCCCTAGTAGTGCACTATATAGGGAGTAGGGAGCCATTTGGGATGTGGCACTACACAGCTCGGCTGAGATGTAAACCACATGGATGGGCTGATAGTAGCAAACAGATGAATGCAGCTCGTTCCATCCAGAGACATATATTTTAGCCTGTATAATGGCTCAGGTACCATCCACTGGTCAGTGTCATGATGCAGCTTGGTATCAAACACGCCACAACCCAGCTAACCTCTCGTCTTCAGTGCTGAACCACCAGCCCTCCTAGATCATGATTATGCAAATACACAGCTACCTGTATAGACTATGTAGCATCCTTTAACATAGTGTTCTTCAGTCCTGGTGTTTTAGTGCTGGTCTGGAACGAAAGCCTGCACCAGGACCCTGTAATAAAGTCATGAACAATTCTTCCTGCACGCGCACAAACACTCCTTCCTTTTTTTGCTACACAAACCCTCCTCCAAAGAACCATAAACTGCCAAAATGTCATTATTTATTGATGTGAAGTGTCTGCCTTTTTATTTTCATCTGGGACATGTTTAGGCAAATGTAGAGAACAGGAACCTTCATAAATGTAGAGAACTGGAACCTTCATTAAAGTAGAGAACTGGAACCTTCATTAAAGTAGAGAACTGGAACCTTCATTAATGTAGAGAACTGGAACCTTCATTAATGTAGAGAACTGGAACCTTCATTAATGTAGAGAACTGGAACCTTCATTAATGTAGAGAACTGGAACCTTCATTAATGTAGAGAACTGGAACCTTCATTAAAGTAGAGAACTGGAACCTTCATAATGCTTGTTGTTGTTTGATACTCATGATCAGAAGAACTTTAATAAATAACCACTGCTCTTCCATCACTCCATTTTAACATGTCATATTTTTCACTGTAAAGGAAATACCCCCTGGGCACACACTGGTTTAGAATTCCATGGCATTTCAGTGGAATAGACGTTGAATTGACTTCTCTAGTCTGGTAAGTATCTTCTCTCTCCCCAGAACCTAATCAAGCATCTGATGCAATTATGTGAGATTTTCAATCTGGGTTTCCGAAATTACATTCAGTATCACACCGTTTTCAAACTGTTACAGACAACATGCCTAAACGTTCCATTCACCTACTGATGCTCCGGACCATCACACATAATGATTGCCAAAGGCCTTATTATTTGGTCCAACTGAGCATGCTGACCCCCCAAAAAAAAGAAGTGTATAGTTGTCCAGAGTTGAGGGGTCAAGGGTCACTCCTTCTTGTATCATACATGTCAAAGTTCATCCGGTAGGACCTTGACACTCCTGGAGCATCATTGGAGACCATGCGAGGGCTGTGGTCAAAAGTTGTGCACGATATAAGGATTGACCAGGCTACCATTTGGAACTCAGTCAAGCAATCCCCATGGAGGCATGCGACTGAGGGGCCTCATATCTCCA
Source organism: Oncorhynchus gorbuscha (assembly GCF_021184085.1). Lineage (NCBI taxonomy): Eukaryota > Metazoa > Chordata > Actinopteri > Salmoniformes > Salmonidae > Oncorhynchus > Oncorhynchus gorbuscha. Next base: position 4,074,719 of record NC_060190.1, read on the forward strand.
TTCAGACCATGGAGAGGGCCAGTAGAAATAGGAGGGAGAGCCCAGAGAGGACGGGTCCCGGCCGGGGTGAGGAAGAGCGGATCCCCTGGAAGAACGGAGCTACAGCTGCAGAGAGATGGAGAAAGAGGGTAGTAACGAATGGGAACCGTCTAGGGTTAGTCTGAGGGTAGTAACGAGTGGGAACCTCTAGGGTTAGTCTGAGGGTAGTAACGAGTGGGAACCTCTAGGGTTAGTCTGAGGGTAGTAACGAGTGGGTACCGTCTAGGGTTAGTCTGAGGGTAGTGACGAGTGGGTACCTCTAGGGTTAGTCTGAGGGTAGTGACGAGTGGGTACCGTCTGAGGGTAGTAACGAGTGGGTACCGTCTGAGGGTAGTGACGAGTGGGTACCTCTAGGGTTAGTCTGAGGGTAGTGACGAGTGGGTACCGTCTGAGGGTAGTAACGAGTGGGTACCGTCTGAGGGTAGTAACGAGTGGGTACCGTCTGAGGGTAGTAACTAGTGGGTACCGTCTGAGGGTAGTAACGAGTGGGTACCGTCTGAGGGTAGTAACTAGTGGGTACCTCTAGGGTTAGTCTGAGGGTAGCGACGAGTGGGTACCGTCTGAGGGTAGTAACTAGTGGGTACCGTCTGAGGGTAGTAACGAGTGGGTACCGTCTGAGGGTAGTGACGAGTGGGTACCATCTAGGGTTAGTCTGAGGGTAGTGACGAGTGGGTACCTCTAGGGTTAGTCTGAGGGTAGTGACGAGTGGGTACCGTCTGAGGGTAGTAACGAGTGGGTACCGTCTGAGGGTAGTGACGAGTGGGTACCGTCTGAGGGTAGTGACGAGTGGGTACCGTCTGAGGGTAGTAACGAGTGGGTACCGTCTGAGGGTAGTGACGAGTGGGTACCTCTAGGGTTAGTCTGAGGGTAGCGACGAGTGGGTACCGTCTGAGGGTAGTAACGAGTGGGTACCGTCTGAGGGTAGTAACCAGTGGGTACCTCTAGGGTTAGTCTGAGGGTAGTAACGAGTGGGTACCGTCTGAGGGTAGTAACTAGTGGGTACCGTCTGAGGGTAGCAACGAGTGGATACCGTCTGAGGGTAGTAACGAGTGGGTACCGTCTAGGGTTAGTCTGAGGGTAGTAACGAGTGGGTACCGTCTAGGGTTAGTCTGAGGGTAGTGACGAGTGGTTACCGTCTGAGGGTAGTAACTAGTGGGTACCGTCTGAGGGTAGTAACGAGTGGGTACCGTCTGAGGGTAGTGACGAGTGGGTACCGTCTAGGGTTAGTCTGAGGGTAGTGACGAGTGGGTACCGTCTGAGGGTAGTAACGAGTGGGTACCGTTCTGAGGGTAGTAACGAGTGGGTACCATCTGAGGGTAGTAACCAGTGGGTACCTCTAGGGTTAGTCTGAGGGTAGCGACGAGTAGGTACCGTCTGAGGGTAGTAACTAGTGGGTACCTCTAGGGTTAGTCTGAGGGTAGCGACGAGTGGGTACCGTCTGAGGGTAGTAACGAGTGGGTACCGTCTGAGGGTAGTAACTAGTGGGTACCGTCTGAGGGTAGTAACTAGTGGGTACCGTCTGAGGGTAGTGACGAGTGGGTACCGTCTGAGGGTAGTAACTAGTGGGTACCGTCTGAGGGTAGCGACGAGTGGGTACCGTCTGAGGGTAGCAACGAGTGGGTACCGTCTGAGGGTAGTAACGAGTGGGTACCGTCTAGGGTTAGTCTGAGGGTAGTGACGAGTGGGTACCGTCTGAGGGTAGTAACGAGTGGGTACCGTCTGAGGGTAGTAACGAGTGGGTACCGTCTAGGGCTAGTCTGAGGGTAGTGACGAGTGGGTACCGTCTGAGGGTAGTAACGAGTGGGAACCGTCTAGGGTTAGTCTGAGGGTAGTAACGAGTGGGTACCTCTAGGGTTAGTCTGAGGGTAGTAACTAGTGGGTACCGTCTAGGGTAGTTACGAGTGGGTACCTCTAGGGTTAGTCTGAGGGTAGCGACGAGTGGGTACCGTCTGAGGGTAGTAACGAGTGGGTACCGTCTGAGGGTAGTAACCAGTGGGTACCTCTAGGGTTAGTCTGAGGGTAGCGACGAGTGGGTACCGTCTGAGGGTAGTAACTAGTGGGTACCGTCTGAGGGTAGTAACGAGTGGGTACCGTCTGAGGGTAGTGACGAGTGGGTACCGTCTAGGGTTAGTCTGAGGGTAGTGACGAGTGGGTACCGTCTGAGGGTAGTAACGAGTGGGTACCGTCTGAGGGTAGTAACGAGTGGGTACCGTCTGAGGGTAGTGACGAGTGGGTACCGTCTGAGGGTAGTAACGAGTGGGTACCGTCTGAGGGTAGTAACGAGTGGGTACCTCTAGGGTTAGTCTGAGGGTAGCGACGAGTGGGTACCTCTAGGGTTAGTCTGAGGGTAGTGACGAGTGGGTACCGTCTGAGGGTAGTAACGAGTGGGTACCTTCTGAGGGTAGTAACGAGTGGGTACCGTCTAGGGTTAGTCTGAGGGTAGTGACGAGTGGGTACCGTCTGAGGGTAGTAACGAGTGGGTACCGTCTAGGGTTAGTCTGAGGGTAGTAACGAGTGGGTACCTCTAGGGTTAGTCTGAGGGTAGTGACGAGTGGGAACCGTCTAGGGTTAGTCTGAGGGTAGTAACGAGTGGGTACCTCTAGGGTTAGTCTGAGGGTAGTGACGAGTGGGTACCTCTAGGGTTAGTCTGAGGGTAGTAACGAGTGGGTACCGTCTGAGGGTAGCGACGAGTGGGTACCTCTAGGGTTAGTCTGAGGGTAGTAACGAGTGGGTACCTCTAGGGTTAGTCTGAGGGTAGTGACGAGTGGGTACCTCTAGGGTTAGTCTGAGGGTAGTAACGAGTGGGTACCGTCTGAGGGTAGCGACGAGTGGGTACCGTCTGAGGGTAGTAACGAGTGGGTACCTCTAGGGTTAGTCTGAGGGTAGTGACGAGTGGGTACCGTCTGAGGGTAGTAACGAGTGGGTACCGTCTGAGGGTAGTAACGAGTGGGTACCGTCTAGGGTTAGTCTGAGGGTAGTGACGAGTGGGTACCGTCTGAGGGTAGTAACGAGTGGGAACCGTCTAGGGTTAGTCTGAGGGTAGTAACGAGTGGGTACCTCTAGGGTTAGTCTGAGGGTAGTGACGAGTGGGTACCGTCTGAGGGTAGTAACGAGTGGGTACCTCTAGGGTTAGTCTGAGGGTAGTGACGAGTGGGTACCGTCTAGGGTTAGTCTGAGGGTAGCGACGAGTGGGTACCGTCTGAGGGTAGCGACGAGTGGGTACCGTCTGAGGGTAGCGACGAGTGGGTACCGTCTGAGGGTAGCGACGAGTGGGTACCGTCTGAGGGTAGTGACGAGTGGGTACCGTCTGAGGGTAGCGACGAGTGGGTACCTCTATGGTTAGTCTGAGGGTAGTGACGAGTGGGTACCGTCTGAGGGTAGTGACGAGTGGGAACCGTCTAGGGTTAGTCTGAGGGTAGTAACGAGTGGGTACCTCTAGGGTTAGTCTGAGGGTAGTGACGGGTGGGTACCGTCTGAGGGTAGTAACGAGTGGGTACCTCTAGGGTTAGTCTGAGGGTAGCGACGAGTGGGTACCGTCTGAGGGTAGCGACGAGTGGGTACCGTCTGAGGGTAGCGACGAGTGGGTACCGTCTGAGGGTAGCGACGAGTGGGTACCGTCTGAGGGTAGCGACGAGTGGGTACCGTCTGAGGGTAGTGACGAGTGGGTACCGTCTGAGGGTAGCGACGAGTGGGTACCTCTAGGGTTAGTCTGAGGGTAGTGACGAGTGGGTACCGTCTGAGGGTAGTGACGAGTGGGTACCGTCTGAGGGTAGTGACGAGTGGGTACCGTCTGAGGGTAGCGACGAGTGGGTACCTCTAGGGTTAGTCTGAGGGTAGCGACGAGTGGGTACCTCTAGGGTTAGTCTGAGGATAGTAACGAGTGGGTACCGTCTGAGGGTAGTAACGAGTGGGTACCTCTATGGTTAGTCTGAGGGTAGTAACGAGTGGGTACCGTCTGAGGGTAGTAACGAGTGGGTACCGTCTGAGGGTAGTAACGAGTGGGTACCGTCTGAGGGTAGTAACGAGTGGGTACCTCTAGGGTTAGTCTGAGGGTAGCAACGAGTGGGTACCATCTAGGGTTAGTCTGAGGGTAGCGACGAGTGGGTACCATCTAGGGTTAGTCTGAGGGTAGCGACGAGTGGGTACCGTCTGAGGGTAGTAACGAGTGGGTACCGTCTGAGGGTAGTAACCAGTGGGTACCTCTAGGGTTAGTCTGAGGGTAGCGACGAGTGGGTACCGTCTGAGGGTAGTAACTAGTGGGTACCGTCTGAGGGTAGTAACGAGTGGGTACCGTCTGAGGGTAGTGACGAGTGGGTACCGTCTAGGGTTAGTCTGAGGGTAGTGACGAGTGGGTACCGTCTGAGGGTAGTAACGAGTGGGTACCGTCTGAGGGTAGTAACGAGTGGGTACCGTCTGAGGGTAGTGACGAGTGGGTACCGTCTGAGGGTAGTAACGAGTGGGTACCGTCTGAGGGTAGTAACGAGTGGGTACCTCTAGGGTTAGTCTGAGGGTAGTGACAAGTGGGTACCGTCTGAGGGTAGCGACGAGTGGGTACCTCTAGGGTTAGTCTGAGGGTAGTGACGAGTGGGTACCGTCTGAGGGTAGTAACGAGTGGGTACCTTCTGAGGGTAGTAACGAGTGGGTACCGTCTAGGGTTAGTCTGAGGGTAGTGACGAGTGGGTACCGTCTGAGGGTAGTAACGAGTGGGTACCGTCTAGGGTTAGTCTGAGGGTAGTAACGAGTGGGTACCTCTAGGGTTAGTCTGAGGGTAGTGACGAGTGGGAACCGTCTAGGGTTAGTCTGAGGGTAGTAACGAGTGGGTACCTCTAGGGTTAGTCTGAGGGTAGTGACGAGTGGGTACCTCTAGGGTTAGTCTGAGGGTAGTAACGAGTGGGTACCGTCTGAGGGTAGCGACGAGTGGGTACCTCTAGGGTTAGTCTGAGGGTAGTAACGAGTGGGTACCTCTAGGGTTAGTCTGAGGGTAGTGACGAGTGGGTACCTCTAGGGTTAGTCTGAGGGTAGTAACGAGTGGGTACCGTCTGAGGGTAGCGACGAGTGGGTACCGTCTGAGGGTAGTAACGAGTGGGTACCTCTAGGGTTAGTCTGAGGGTAGTGACGAGTGGGTACCGTCTGAGGGTAGTAACGAGTGGGTACCGTCTGAGGGTAGTAACGAGTGGGTACCGTCTAGGGTTAGTCTGAGGGTAGTGACGAGTGGGTACCGTCTGAGGGTAGTAACGAGTGGGAACCGTCTAGGGTTAGTCTGAGGGTAGTAACGAGTGGGTACCTCTAGGGTTAGTCTGAGGGTAGTGACGAGTGGGTACCGTCTGAGGGTAGTAACGAGTGGGTACCTCTAGGGTTAGTCTGAGGGTAGTGACGAGTGGGTACCGTCTAGGGTTAGTCTGAGGGTAGCGACGAGTGGGTACCGTCTGAGGGTAGCGACGAGTGGGTACCGTCTGAGGGTAGCGACGAGTGGGTACCGTCTGAGGGTAGCGACGAGTGGGTACCGTCTGAGGGTAGTGACGAGTGGGTACCGTCTGAGGGTAGCGACGAGTGGGTACCTCTATGGTTAGTCTGAGGGTAGTGACGAGTGGGTACCGTCTGAGGGTAGTGACGAGTGGGAACCGTCTAGGGTTAGTCTGAGGGTAGTAACAGTGGGTACCTCTAGGTTAGTCTGAGGGTAGTGACGGTGGGTACCGTCTGAGGGTAGTAACGAGTGGGTACCTCTAGGGTTAGTCTGAGGGTAGCGACGAGTGGGTACCGTCTGAGGGTAGCGACAGTGGGTACCGTCTGAGGGTAGCGACAGTGGGTACCGTCTGAGGGTAACGACAGTGGGTACCGTCTGAGGGTAGCGGCAGTGGGTGCCGTCTGAGGGTAGTGACGCAGTGGGTACCGTCTGAGGGTAGCAGCAGTGGGTACCTCTAGGGTTAGTCTGAGGGTAGTGACGAGTGGGTACCGTCTGAGGGTAGTGACGAGTGGGTACCGTCTGAGGGTAGTGACGAGTGGGTACGTCTGAGGGTAGCGGCAGTGGGTACCGTCTGAGGGTAGCGACGAGTGGGTACCTCAGGGTTAGTCTGAGGGTAGCGGCAGTGGGTACCTCTAGGGTTAGTCTGAGGGTAACGAGTGGGTACCGTCTGAGGGTAGTAACAGTGGGTACCTCTATGGTTAGTCTGAGGGTAGTAACGAGTGGGTACCGTCTGAGGGTAGTAACGAGTGGGTACCGTCTGAGGGTAGTAACGAGTGGGTACCGTCTGAGGGTAGTAACGAGTGGGTACCTCTAGGGTTAGTCTGAGGGTAGCAACGAGTGGGTACCATCTAGGGTTAGTCTGAGGGTAGCGACGAGTGGGTACCATCTAGGGTTAGTCTGAGGGTAGCGACAGTGGGTACCGTCTGAGGGTAGTAACAGTGGGTACGTCTAGGGTTAGTCTGAGGGTAGTAGCAGTGGGTACCTCTAGGGTTAGTCTGAGGGTAGCAACGAGTGGGAACCGTCTAGGGTTAGTCTGAGGGTAGCAACGAGTGGGTACCATCTAGGGTTAGTCTGAGGGTAGCGACGAGTGGGTACCGTCTGAGGGTAGTAACGAGTGGGTACCGTCTGAGGGTAGTAACGAGTGGGTACCGTCTAGGGTTAGTCTGAGGGTAGTGACGAGTGGGTACTGTTGGTAGGTAAAAGGAGAGGGAACGAGGGAGGAGAGCACCAGGCATATCATCAGTCCCCTCCATCCCTCTCTACTCACCCACACATGCCCTCCCGTCCTTGGTGGGCTTGTGGCCCCTGGAACATGTCTTCCTGGGGCCACAGTTATAGTGGCCGTAGGTGTTGATACAGACTGGACGGCTCTTAGGGCACACTGGGGGCCCACTCTGTTGCTTACACTCGTTGTTGTCTGGGGGAGTGTTAAGGAGGGGGGTGTTAAGGATTTCATCCCCAACAAACATTTGGTTGATAAAATATTTTCATCAACTAAATATTTTCTTGAAAGAGAGTCTGATTCACTAGTTGTTGTCTGGCACGGGGCAGGGGAGGCCAGGGTGGTTGGTGAGGGAGAAGGGAGAGGGGGGGTAGTGAGGCATGAGGTAGTGAGACAAGGGGAGGGTGAATAGAGGGGTTGGGGGGGCAGTGTGAGGAGAAGGGGAGTAGTGAGGCATTCGGTAGTGAGACAGGGGGGGGTGAATAGAGGGGTTGGGGGGCAGTGTGAGGGAGAAGGGGGGGGGTAGTGAGGCATTCGGTAGTGAGACAGGGGAGGGTGAATAGAGGGGGTTGGGGGGCAGTGTGAGGGAGAAGGGGGGGTAGTGAGGCATTCGGTAGTGAGACAGGGGGAGGGTGAATAGAGGGGTTGGGGGGCAGTGTGAGGAGAAGGGGGGTAGTGAGGCATGAGAGGTAGTGAGACAAGGGAGGGTGAATAGAGGGGTTGGGGGGCAGTGTGAGGGAGAAGGGGGGTAGTGAGGCATTCGGTAGTGAGACAGGGAGGGTGAATAGAGGGGGTTGGGGGGCAGTGTGAGGGAGAAGGGGGAGTAGTGAGGCATTCGGTAGTGAGACAGGGGGAGGGTGAATAGGAGGGGTTGGGGGGCAGTGTGAGGTAGAAGGGGGGGTAGTGAGGCATTCCGGTAGTGAGACAAGGGGAGGGTGAATAGAGGGATTGGGGGGCAGTGTGAGGGGAGAAGGGGGGGGTAGTGAGGCATTCGGTAGTGAGACAGGGGAGGGGTGAATAGAGGGGGTTGGGGGGCAGTGTGAGGGAGAAGGGGGGGGGTGAGGCATGAGGTAGTGAGACAAGGGGAGGGTGAATAGAGGGGTTGGGGGGAGCAGTGTGAGGGAGAAGGGGGGGTAGTGAGGCATGAGGTAGTGAGACAAGGGGAGGGTGAATAGAGGGGTTGGGCGGGGCAGTGTGAGGGAGAAGGG
>NC_060190.1:4086534-4108101 GCF_021184085.1 Oncorhynchus gorbuscha
GCTAGCCTCACTACACTGGCTTCCTGTCAAAGCAAGGGCTGATTTCAAGGTTTTACTGCTAACCTACAAAGCATTACATGGGCTTGCTCCTACCTACCTCTCTGATTTGGTCCTGCCGTACATACCTACACGTACGCTACGGTCACAAGACGCAGGCCTCCTAATTGTCCCTAGAATTTCTAAGCAAACAGCTGGAGGCAGGGCTTTCTCCTATAGAGCTCCATTTTTATGGAACGGTCTGCCTACCCATGTCAGAGACGCAAACTCGGTCTCAACCTTTAAGTCTTTACTGAAGACTCATCTCTTCAGTGGGTCATATGATTGAGTGTAGTCTGGCCCAGGAGTGGGAAGGTGAACGGAAAGGCTCTGGAGCAACGAACCGCCCTTGCTGTCTCTGCCTGGCCGGTTCCCCTTTTTCCACTGGGATTCTCTGCCTCTAACCCTGTTACGGGGGCTGAGTCACTGGCTTGCTGGGGCTCTCTCGTGCCGTCCCTGGGGGGGTGCGTCACCTGGGTGGGTTGATTCACTGTTGTGGTCGGCCTGTCTGGGTTTCCTCCCCCCTTGGGTTGTACCGTGTCGGAGATCTTTGTGGGCTATACTCGGCCTTGTCTCAGGATGGTAAGTTGGTGGTTGAAGATTTCCCTCTAGTGGTGTGGGGGCTGTGCTTTGGCAAAGTGGGTGGGGTTATATCCTTCCTGTTTGGCCCTGTCCGGGGTGTCCTCGGATGGGGCCACAGTGTCTCCTGACCCCTCCTGTCTCAGCCTCCAGTATTTATGCTGCAGTAGTTTGTGTCGGGGGGCTAGGGTCAGTTTGTTTATCTGGAGTACTTCTCCTGTCCTATTCGGTGTCCTGTGTAAATCTAAGTGTGCATTCTCTAATTATCTCCTCTCTTTCTTTCTCTCTCTCGGAGGACCTGAGCCCTAGGACCATGCCCCAGGACTACCTGACATGATGACTCCTTGCTGTCCCCAGTCCACCTGGCCATGCTGCTGCTCCAGTTTCAACTGGCCATGCTGCTGCTCCAGTTTCAACTGGCCCGGGCCCTAGGACCATGTCCCAGGACTGCCTGACATGAGGACTCCTTGCTGTCCCCAGTCCACCTGGCCATGCTCCTGCTCCAGTTTCAACTGTTCTGCCTTACTATTATTCAACCATGCTGGTCATTTATGAACATTTGAACATCTTGGCCACGTTCTGTTATAATCTCTACCCGGCACAGCCAGAAGAGGACTGGCCACCCCACATAGCCCGGTTCCTCTCTAGGTTTCTTCCTAGGTTTTGGCCTTTCTAGGGAGTTTTCCTAGCCACCGTGCTTTTACACCTGCATTGTTTGCTGTTTGGGGTTTTAGGCTGGGTTTCTGTACAGCACTTTGAGATATCAGCTGATGTACGAAGGGCTATATAAATAAATTTGATTTGATTTGATTTGAGTAGTGGATTACATCAGAATGGTCCGGCTGTATGAGAGTAGTGGATTACATCAGAATGGTCCGGCTGTATGAGAGTAGTGGATTACATCAGAATGGTACAGCTGTATGAGAGTAGTGGATTACATCAGAATGGTACAGCTGTATGAGAGTAGTGGATTACATCAGAATGGTACGGCTGTATGAGAGTAGTGGATTACATCAGAATGGTACGGCTGTATGAAAGTAGTGGATTACAACTTTAAGGTGCATTACCACCACCAACTGGACTGGAGTGTGGACCTCAGTTCATCTTTCAATCACCCACATGGGTATATGCTCCTAAAAACCAATGAGGAGAGGCGGGACTTGCAGCGCGTCAAGCGTGACAAATAGAATCAGGTTCTATTTTAGCGCCTGGCTCCACAGACGCTCGTTGACTCGTGCAAGCAGTGTGGATGCAATGATTGAATTAGATGTGTACATTTATTTTGCAACGCTCGCTCATGTTACATGCTGACCACATCATAGAGCGCATTCATACCTTAATAGAAAATGACTCAAGTAAAAGTGAGTCACCCAGTAAAATACTACTTGAGTAAGTCAAAGTATTTGGTTTTAAATAGTCTTAAGTATCAAATGTAATTGAAAAAATATATTTAAGTATCAAAAGTAAAGAATGTGTTTAGTGAGTCCATCACGAGGCAGTAGGGATGACCAGGGATGTTCTCTGTTTAGTGTCCACCACATCAGAGGCAGTAGGGATGACAGTAGGGATGACCAGGGATGTTCTCTGTTTAGTGAGTCCATCACGAGGCAGTAGGGATGACCAGGGATGTTCTCTGTTTAGTGTCCACCACATCAGAGGCAGTAGGGATGACCAGGGATGTTCTCTGTTTAGTGTGTCCACCACATTAGAGGCAGTAGGGATGACAGTAGGGATGACCAGGGATGTTCTCTGTTTAGTGAGTCCATCACGAGGCAGTAGGGATGTTCTCTGTTTAGTGTCCACCACATCAGAGGCAGTAGGGATGACCAGGGATGTTCTCTGTTTAGTGAGTCCTCCAGATCAGAGGCAGTAGGGACGACCAGGGATGTTCTCTGTTTAGTGAGTCCACCACATTAGAGGCAGTAGGGATGACCAGGGATGTTCTCTGTTTAGTGAGTCCTCCAGATCAGAGGCAGTAGGGACGACCAGGGATGTTCTCTGTTTAGTGAGTCCATCACGAGGCAGTAGGGATGACCAGGGATGTTCTCTGTTTAGTGAGTCCATCACGAGGCAGTAGGGATGACCAGGGATGGCAGTAGGGATGTTCTCTGTTTAGTGTGTCCACCACATCACGAGGCAGTAGGGATGACCAGGGATGTTCTCTGTTTAGTGAGTCCACCACATTAGAGGCAGTAGGGATGGCAGTAGGGATGACAGTAGGGATGGCAGTAGGGATGGCAGTAGGGATGACAGTAGGGATGACCAGGGATGTTCTCTGTTTAGTGTGTCCACCACATCAGAGACAGTAGGGATGGCAGTAGGGATGGCAGTAGGGATGGCAGTAGGGATGGCAGTAGGGATGGCAGTAGGGATGGCAGTAGGGATGACCAGGGATGGCAGTAGGGATGACAGTAGGGATGGCAGTAGGGATGACAGTAGGGATGACCAGGGATGTGAATTAGACAATTTTCCTGTCCTGTTAATCATCCAAAATGTCACGAGGACTTTTGGTTGTCAGGGGAAATGGAGTAAAAAGTACATTATTGTCTTTAGGAATGTAGTGGAGTAAAAGTAAAAGTTGTCAAAAATATAAATAGTAAAGTACAAATACCCCCAAAACGACTTCAGTAGTACTTTAAAGTATCTTTACTTCAGCACTTTACAACACTGGTTAATTCACTGCATAAAACTACGTTTGGAGCTGTATACAAATTGTCAGTCTTATCAAATACATTTCTAATTAAGAATTAAAACGTTTCAAAGTGTTAAAAAACAAACAAAATAATTGTATTAAATGCAGAACATACAAGGCACAAACCATTTGGAATGTGATATTCTTCTTATGGTCATGATTGTGCAGGTAAACACACACACACACACACACACACACACACACACACACACACACACACACACACACACACACACACACACACACACACACACACACACACACACACACACACACACAACTTCTCATCCAATAGAGGCAACCAATAAAGTTCAATTGATCAATTTGAAAGGCATCAATAATTGTAATTTATCAAAGTCTAATTGAGCAAGCAAATGTATGCAATAATATATGATATGTATTAATGTATATAAGAAGAACATTTAAAAGCAAAGTTGCAATAGTGTAAGTATCTCATCAGTCTAAGGATATTTGACACGTCCTACTAACACCTATGTAAATCAAATCAAAACATTCCATAGGTATTAGATATACAGTTATATCTCTGGACAGGCTAAGTGCTATTTCCTCCATATTGCTTCCACCTATCCACACACACTGACTCCGGTGAGGGCTTCCCAATCCTGGTCCAGGGACCCAAGGCGGTACACGTTTTGTTTTTAGCTTAATTCAACTAATAAACTTCTCATCAAGCATTTGGTTGAATCAGGTTTGTGAGTGCGAGGGCAAAAAACAAAAATGTGCCCCCCTTAAGGGTCCGTGGGACCAGGATTGGGACACATGGGTAGGGGCTTGGAAAGGATTTGGAATTTTGATTTGGAACACAAACAGGAAGTTAAGTGCTGAGAGGGTGGGGCTGCTTTCCTTACATCACTTCCTGAGAAGTGATTTCCCGTCCTCCAGTTCCTCTGTGTACGTTGGCTCTGAAGGGGTTAACACACAGAGCAAACCTGTTAAAACAGACCCAGAATAAAGGTAGTGTGTGTGTGCTAGCTGTTCCTGTAAACTTCCAGTCATTATGCTAACACTAGTTAGCAATGGGCCTGAAACTACCTTCAAACTGCACACAGAGACATTCAAATGTCCATTAGTGATAGAAACCACAAACCTACTCCAAACCTACTCTAGACTTGATCAGTGTCTACAGATACCTTCAACAACATAAAAGTCGTTCACACAGCAGCATCTTCAAAGTGGAAAAGCATAAGAGATCGGTTCTCATGCTTGGTTAAAAAAAGGGGATTGACAACCTGTCAACTGCTTGACAGCCAATCAATTGGTGAGGGGGCGGGACATTCTTGGCCACTGCTGTACCCTGATTGGTCCAGATCCATACCAATCATTCTGATTTCAGTGTCAGGGTCCGTTGAGTCGAGTGTAATCGGTGAACTCAGCAGGGATTGGTTCAAGACAGCATAAAAATATATATATATATATATATATCACTGTTCTCGTCTGTGATTGGTTGGTTGTAGTGTCAGTCACTGAGTGCTACCCGATAGGATGGTTAGTGCCGCCTCCACACTGGCGGTGTGTCTAAGATCCGGCAGGTCTGCTGCCAACAGGACCTCCAAGACCGAATACTGAGAGAGGGAGACCGAGGGAAGAGAAGAGAGACAGAGAGAAGAGAAGAGACAGTTGCAATCAGTCTGATTATACTTCATCATTGTTGGTCAACTAATGTACCTGCAGGCCAGAACACACCCAGTCAGTCAGTCAGTACCTGCAGGCCAGAACACACCCAGTCAGTCAGTCAGTACCTGCAGGCCATAACACACCCAGTCAGTCAGTCAGTACCTGCAGGCCATAACACACCCAGTCAGTCAGTACCTGCAGGCCAGAACACACCCAGTCAGTCAGTCAGTACCTGCAGGCCAGAACACACCCAGTCAGTCAGTACCTGCAGGCCAGAACACACCCAGTCAGTCAGTACCTGCAGGCCATAACACACCCAGTCAGTCAGTCAGTACCTGCAGGCCATAACACACCCAGTCAGTCAGTACCTGCAGGCCAGAACACACCCAGTCAGTCAGTCAGTACCTGCAGGCCATAACACACCCAGTCATTCAGTACCTGCAGGCCAGAACACACCCAGTCAGTCAGTCAGTACCTGCAGGCCAGAACACACCCAGTCAGTCAGTCAGTACCTGCAGGCCATAACACACCCAGTCAGTCAGTACCTGCAGGCCAGAACACACCCAGTCAGTCAGTCAGTACCTGCAGGCCATAACACACCCAGTCAGTCAGTACCTGCAGGCCAGAACACACCCAGTCATTCAGTACCTGCAGGCCATAACACACCCAGTCAGTCAGTACCTGCAGGCCATAACACACCCAGTCAGTCAGTACCTGCAGGCCAGAACACACCCAGTCATTCAGTACCTGCAGGCCATAACACACCCAGTCAGTCAGTCAGTACCTGCAGGCCAGAACACACCCAGTCAGTCAGTACCTGCAGGCCATAACACACCCAGTCAGTCAGTACCTGCAGGCCATAACACACCCACCCAGTCAGTCAGTACCTGCAGGCCAGAACACACCCAGTCAGTCAGTCAGTCAGTACCTGCACACCAGAACACACCCAGTCAGTCAGTACCTGCAGGCCAAAACACACCCAGTCAGTCAGTACCTGCAGGCCAGAACACACCCAGTCAGTCAGTCAGTACCTGCAGGCCAGAACACACCCAGTCAGTCAGTCAGTACCTGCAGGCCAGAACACACCCAGTCAGTCAGTCAGTACCTGCAGGCCAGAACACACCCAGTCAGTCAGTCAGTACCTGCAGGCCATAACACACCCAGTCAGTCAGTCAGTACCTGCAGGCCATAACACACCCAGTCAGTCAGTACCTGCAGGCCATAACACACCCAGTCAGTCAGTACCTGCAGGCCAGAACACACCCAGTCAGTCAGTCAGTACCTGCAGGCCAGAGAAGATGAGTCCGACCCCTCGTAGTTTGAACTGTCGTAGCAGGTCCCTGAGCTCGTTGACAACTGTATAGTCTACAGTATTGACATGATGACAGTCCAGGACCACTGACCTAGGAGGAGAGGCTGAGGGAGACAGGGAGGGGGAGAGGAGAGGGGGGGGGGCATGCACAAGAGGAGGAAAGATTAGTCTCCCTAGGCAGACAGATTGCCTCCCACATTAACAATGTTCCAGCATTCCAGAATACACACACTCTCTCACCCTGCAGTGCCTGAGTGTATAGGACAGTGTTGAGGTACTCTGTGGAGGGGAAACTGAGTCCACTATCTAACTCCATCACCAAAACACCATGATCACACACCTGTACACACAGAGAGAACACGCACACACACCTGTTACACACAGAGAGAACACGCACACACACCTGTTACACACAGAGAGAACACGCACACACACCTGTTACACACAGAGAGAACACGCACGCACACCTGTTACACACAGAGAGAACACACACACACACCTGTTACACACAGAGAACACACCTGCTACACACAGAGAGAACACACACACCTGTACACACAGAGAGAACACGCACACACACCTGTTACACACAGAGAGAACACGCACACACACCTGTTACACACAGAGAGAACACGCACACACACCTGTTACACACAGAGATAACACGCACGCACACCTGTTACACACAGAGAGAACACGCACACACACCTGTTACACACAGAGAAAACACGCACGCACACCTGTTACACACAGAGAAAACACGCACGCACACCTGTTACACACAGAGAAAACACGCACGCACACCTGTTACACACAGAGAAAACACGCACGCACACCTGTTACACACAGAGAGAACACGCAGGCACACCTGTTACACACAGAGAGAACACGCACGCACACCTGTTACACACAGAGAAAACACGCACGCACACCTGTTACACACAGAGAAAACACGCACACACACCTGTTACACACACACACACACCTGTACACACAGAGAGAACACACAGAGAGAACACACACACCTGTTACACACAGAGAGAACACACACACCTGTTACACACAGAGAGAACACACACACCTGTTACACACAGAGAGAACACACACACACCTGTTACACACAGAGAGAACACACACACCCGTTACACACAGAGAGAACACACACACCCGTTACACACAGAGAGAACACACACACCCGTTACACACAGAGAGAACACACACACCCGTTACACACAGAGAGAACACACACACCCGTTACACACAGAGAGAACACACACACCCGTTACACACAGAGAGAACACACACACCCGTTACACACAGAGAGAACACACACACCCGTTACACACAGAGAGAACACACACACCCGTTACACACAGAGAGAACACACACACCCGTTACACACAGAGAGAACACACACACCCGTTACACACAGAGAGAACACACACCCGTTACACACAGAGAGAACACACACACCCGTACACACAGAGAGAACACACACACCCGTACACACAGAGAGAACACACACACCCGTACACACAGAGAGAACACACACCCGTTACACACAGAGAACACACACACCCGTTACACACAGAGAGAACACACACACCCGTTACACACAGAGAGAACACACACACACCCGTTACACACAGAGAGAAC
Source organism: Oncorhynchus gorbuscha (assembly GCF_021184085.1). NCBI lineage: Eukaryota > Metazoa > Chordata > Actinopteri > Salmoniformes > Salmonidae > Oncorhynchus > Oncorhynchus gorbuscha. The sequence continues at coordinate 4,094,445 of NC_060190.1, forward strand.
ACACACCCGTTACACACAGAGAGAACACACACACCCGTTACACAGAGAGAACACACACACCGTTACACAGAGAGAACACACACACCCGTTACACACAGAGAGACACACACCTGTTACACACACCTGTTACACACAGAGAGAACACACACACCTGTTACACACAGAGAGAACACACACACCTGTTACACACAGAGAGAACACACACACCTGTTACACACAGAGAGAACACACACACCTGTTACACACAGAGAGAACACACACACCTGTTACACACAGAGAGAACACACACACCTGTTACACACAGAGAGAACACACACACACCTGTTACACACAGAGAGAACACACACACACCTGTTACACACAGAGAGAACACACACACCTGTTACACACAGAGAGAACACACACACCTGTTACACACAGAGAGAACACACACACCTGTTACACACAGACACAACCCATAGTATTATGCACACACACACAAATGAATGCATGCACGCACACATACACATTACCTTTATGCTGGGCCTGGCTACATTGTAGAGCAGCATGAGTCCAGAAACAACTACACCTCCCACAATGCCGTACTGCACCTCCCAGAAACTCAACAGGAAGGTGATCAGGAACGGCACCAGATCAAGCTCTAAGACACACACACACAGATTTGAAAACACACACACACATTTGAAAACACAAACACACACCCACACACACACACATTTGAAAACACACTGACACACAAAGATAAGTCGCTCTGGATAAGAGCGTCTGCTAAATGACTTAAATGTAAATGTAAATGATGTAAAAACTGTGAGACAAACACACAGATTCAACACAAACGACTCACTGCGTATCCTCCAGAACTGCATGACGACACGGTAGTCGACCAGGGGAGCCACAGCACAGATGATGACTGCTGCCAGAGAGGCTTTAGGGATGTAGTAGAATGCTGGCATCAGGAAGGCCAGGGACAACAGCACTACCACACCTCAACACCAGACAGATACCACACATTAATTACAGTATACTAACTACTACACCTCAACATCAGACAGATACCACACATTAATTACAGTATACTAACTACTACACCTCAACACCAGACAGATACCACACATTAATTACAGTATACTAACTACCACACCTCAACACCAGACAGATACCACACATTAATTACAGTATACGAACTACCACACCTCAACACCAGACAGATACCACACATTAATTACAGTATACTAACTACCACACCTCAACATCAGACAGATACCACACATTAATTACAGTATACGAACTACCACACCTCAACACCAGACAGATACCACACATTAATTACAGTATACTAACTACCACACCTCAACACCAGACAGATACCACACATTAATTACAGTATACGAACTACCACACCTCAACACCAGACAGATACCACACATTAATTACAGTATACTAACTACCACACCTCAACACCAGGGGGCGTCAGACACTACACAATAATTACAAGTGTACTGCAGTATTTACTAGTGTACTACAGTAAATAACTATACTACAACAACATTGCAGTACAGTACAGAGAGAGCGAGAAAGATGGATGGATAGGAGAGAGAGAGAAAGATGGATGGATAGGAGAGCGAGAAAGATGGATGGATAGGAGAGCGAGAAAGATGGATGGATAGGAGAGAGCGAGAAAGATGGATGGATAGGAGAGAGCGAGAAAGATGGATGGATAGGAGAGAGCGAGAAAGATGGATGGATAGGAGAGAGCGAGAAAGATGGATGGATAGGAGAGAGAGAAAGATGGATGGATAGGAGAGAGAGAAAGATGGATGGATAGGAGAGAGAGAAAGATGGATAGATAGGAGAGAGCGAGAAAGATGGATGGATAGGAGAGAGAGAGAAAGATGGATGGATAGGAGAGAGAGAGAAAGATGGATGGATAGGAGAGAGCGAGAAAGATGGATGGATAGGAGAGAGCGAGAAAGATGGATGGATAGGAGAGAGCGAGAAAGATGGATGGATAGGAGAGAGAGAGAAAGATGGATGGATAGGAGAGAGAGAAAGATGGATGGATAGGAGAGAGAGAAAGATGGATGGATAGGAGAGAGAGAAAGATGGATGGATAGGAGAGAGAGAAAGATGGATAGGAGAGAGAGAAAGATGGATGGATAGGAGAGAGAGAGAAAGATGGATGGATAGGAGAGAGAGAGAAAGATGGATGGATAGGAGAGAGCGAGAAAGATGGATGGATAGGAGAGAGCGAGAAAGATGGATGGATAGGAGAGAGCGAGAAAGATGGATGGATAGGAGAGAGAGAAAGATGGATGGATAGGAGAGAGAGAAAGATGGATGGATAGGAGAGAGAGAAAGATGGATGGATAGGAGAGAGAGAAAGATGGATGGATAGGAGAGAGAGAAAGATGGATAGGAGAGAGAGAAAGATGGATGGATAGGAGAGAGAGAGAAAGATGGATGGATAGGAGAGAGAGAAAAAGATGGATGGATAGGAGAGAGAGAAAAAGATGGATGGATAGGAGAGAGAGAGAAAGATGGATGGATAGGAGAGAGAGAAAGATGGATGGATAGGAGAGAGAGAAAGATGGATAGGAGAGAGAGAGAAAGAGAAAAGGGAGTGATATTTGTAGTAAATTCTGTCTTACCAGTGACTATGCCTCCGGCTGGTGTACACACCCCTGTCTGGGAGTTCACTGCAGTCCTGAACATGGGCAGATTATACATGAGCCTGTATATAACACAAACACACACTACACAGGAAACACACAGACATTAGTGTGGTCACCATGTCAGTATTTTCCATGGCAAAAAATAAAACACTAAGCAGACTAAACTCCTTTAAAACGTACTTTTTTGTAACATATTGTGTGGTACAACTTGCAAAATAAACAAATGTGATTCTGGGTGAAAACATTAGGACTGTTTGAAGAGCTTCAGTCTGCTTCATGTTGTGTTTCCTTTGTTTCCTTACTTCCTAGTATCACCATACTGGTGTCATGGCAACACTAATGCACACACACCTTCCGAAGCTTCCTGTGACCGGATAGGCTGAGACGAAGGATCCCATAATGTTGGTTAGACCAATAGCAAACAGTTCCTGATTGGCATTGATCCTATAGTCATTCTGACTGGCTGGGGATTCAAATCAAACTTTATTCAAAGTGCATTTAAACTCACTTAAAAGCAAAGAAGATAGAGAAACAGAATAATTATGCAAGATTTTAAGATATTCCATCCTCAATGTGACTTCTCTGGTCAAATAAATAACAATAATAAAATAATAATAAACATTTAACAACACACGTTGGTACAGAAAGAGCGCACCATTAACATCGCACACACACACACACACACACACACCTCTCACCGAAGGCTTTAGCGATGGCAATGCTCTCCAGTACTCCCATGAAGGGGATGACAGCCAGCCCTCCTCCAAAATCCTGCCACGGGATTGGTCAGAAGGGGTTTTCAATCACTCATATCCGAGATGTGATTGGACAACGGAGTTCTAATGACTAATTACTGTTCCCTGATTGGCTTAGCATACTGACCAAGAGCGACTGGGGACCTTTGCTGTAATAGCTTGTTACTTTTCACTGTAACCTAATTAGAAAACACATTACTGTGACAACTCAACACTAACAAATCAATACTGTAATATCATTGGTTCAGCTCGCTCTCCCCTGCTCTCCCCAACGGTGATAACTACATTACGACACCCACTCTCCAGTGTCAACTCTGTATCCAAATTGGTCCGTCCACCTGCCACTCCCCCACCCTGTATCCCTATTGGTCCATCCACCTGCCACTCCCCCACCCTGTATCCCTATTGGTCCGTCCACCTGCCACTCCCCCACCCTGTATCCCTATTGGTCTGTCCACCTGCCACTCCCCCACCCTGTATCCCTATTGGTCTGTCCACCTGCCACTCCCCCACCCTGTATCCCTATTGGTCTGTCCACCTGCCACTCCCCCACCCTGTATCCCTATTGGTCCGTCCACCTGTCACTCCCCCACCCTGTATCCCTATTGGTCTGTTACTCACATCTATGATCTCTCCAAAGCTGATGCTGGTACCGTTGGGCGTGGTCTCGGAGAGGGGAGGGGCTCTGAACGGCGGCAGGCCCTGGGATGTTTTCCCGGTAATGGTGAAGACCGGTGAGTCAAACGCGTTCCATGAGAACGCCAGGAAGGTCGCCACCACTACGACCAACGCATTACGCACTGAGGTGGGGAGACACACACATTATACTCTCCCTCTCACACACACACACACACACACACACACACACACACACACACACACACACACACACACACACACACACACACACACACACACCCCTCCCCCTACCGGTACTGACCGGTAGCGATGCCCCAGACCAGACTGTGAGCGGCCCGGGTGAGGAGGGCCTCCTGTTCTGACGGGGGTTCCAGGGTCCTCTTCATCCACTGCAACGTCACCAGCAGACACAGACACAGCAGACCTAGAACCACGTCTCCTATCCTACACACACACACACACACACACACACACACACACATTACAACGATATTAAACACACACACACACGTTACAACATTACACACACACATTACAATGATATTACACAAACACACACACATTACACACACACACACACGTTACAACAACATTACACACACACACACACACACACACACAAAAGTGTAGCCTACTGTAGGTCTACTCTACCTGGTCTCAGGTTTCCTGTAGAAGGTGTAGACCGGTCCTCTACTCTACCTGGTCTCAGGTATCCTGTAGAAGGTGTAGACTAGTCCTCTACTCTACCTGGTCTCAGGTATCCTGTAGAAGGTGTAGACCGGTCCTCTACTCTACCTGGTCTCAGGTATCCTGTAGAAGGTGTAGACCAGTCCTCTACTCTACCTGGTCTCAGGTTTCCTGTAGAAGGTGTAGACCAGTCCTCTACTCTACCTGGTCTCAGGTATCCTGTAGAAGGTGTAGACCAGTCCTCTACTCTACCTGGTCTCAGGTATCCTGTAGAAGGTGTAGACCAGTCCTCTACTCTACCTGGTCTCAGGTATCCTGTAGAAGGTGTAGACCAGTCCCCTACTCTACCTGGTCTCAGGTATCCTGTAGAAGGTGTAGACCAGTCCTCTACTCTACCTGGTCTCAGGTATCCTGTAGAAGGTGTAGACCAGTCCTCTACTCTACCTGGTCTCAGGTATCCTGTAGAAGGTGTAGACCGGTCCTCTACTCTACCTGGTCTCAGGTATCCTGTAGAAGGTGTAGACCAGTCCTCTACTCTACCTGGTCTCAGGTTTCCTGTAGAAGGTGTAGACCAGTCCTCTACTCTACCTGGTCTCAGGTATCCTGTAGAAGGTGTAGACCAGTCCTCTACTCTACCTGGTCTCAGGTATCCTGTAGAAGGTGTAGACCAGTCCTCTACTCTACCTGGTCTCAGGTATCCTGTAGAAGGTGTAGACCAGTCCCCTACTCTACCTGGTCTCAGGTATCCTGTAGAAGGTGTAGACCAGTCCTCTACTCTACCTGGTCTCAGGTATCCTGTAGAAGGTGTAGACCAGTCCTCTACTCTACCTGGTCTCAGGTATCCTGTAGAAGGTGTAGACCAGTCCTCTACTCTACCTGGTCTCAGGTATCCTGTAGAAGGTGTAGACCAGTCCCTACTCTACCTGGTCTCAGGTATCCTGTAGAAGGTGTAGACCAGTCCTCTACTCTACCTGGTCTCAGGTATCCTGTAGAAGGTGTAGACCAGTCCTCTACTCTACCTGGTCTCAGGTATCCTGTAGAAGGTGTAGACCAGTCCTCTACTCTACCTGGTCTCAGGTATCCTGTAGAAGGTGTAGACCAGTCCTCTACTCTACCTGGTCTCAGGTATCCTGTAGAAGGTGTAGACCAGTCCCCTACTCTACCTGGTCTCAGGTATCCTGTAGAAGGTGTAGACCAGTCCCCTACTCTACCTGGTCTCAGGTATCCTGTAGAAGGTGTAGACCAGTCCTCTACTCTACCTGGTCTCAGGTATCCTGTAGAAGGTGTAGACCAGTCCTCTACTCTACCTGGTCTCAGGTATCCTGTAGAAGGTGTAGACCAGTCCTCTACTCTACCTGGTCTCAGGTATCCTGTAGAAGGTGTAGACCAGTCCTCTACTCTACCTGGTCTCAGGTATCCTGTAGAAGGTGTAGACCAGTCCTCTACTCTACCTGGTCTCAGGTATCCTGTAGAAGGTGTAGACCAGTCCTCTACTCTACCTGGTCTCAGGTATCCTGTAGAAGGTGTAGACCAGTCCTCTACTCTACCTGGTCTCAGGTATCCTGTAGAAGGTGTAGACCAGTCCTCTACTCTACCTGGTCTCAGGTATCCTGTAGAAGGTGTAGACCAGTCCTCTACTCTACCTGGTCTCAGGTATCCTGTAGAAGGTGTAGACCAGTCCTCTACTCTACCTGGTCTCAGGTATCCTGTAGAAGGTGTAGACCAGTCCTCTACTCTACCTGGTCTCAGGTATCCTGTAGAAGGTGTAGACCAGTCCTCTACTCTACCTGGTCTCAGGTATCCTGTAGAAGGTGTAGACCAGTCCTCTACTCTACCTGGTCTCAGGTATCCTGTAGAAGGTGTAGACTAGTCCTCTACTCTACCTGGTCTCAGGTATCCTGTAGAAGGTGTAGACCAGTCCTCTACTCTACCTGGTCTCAGGTATCCTGTAGAAGGTGTAGACCAGTCCTCTACTCTACCTGGTCTCAGGTATCCTGTAGAAGGTGTAGACCAGTCCTCTACTCTACCTGGTCTCAGGTTTCCTGTAGAAGGTGTAGACCAGTCCTCTACTCTACCTGGTCTCAGGTATCCTGTAGAAGGTGTAGACCAGTCCTCTACTCTACCTGGTCTCAGGTATCCTGTAGAAGGTGTAGACCAGTCCTCTACTCTACCTGGTCTCAGGTATCCTGTAGAAGGTGTAGACCAGTCCCCTACTCTACCTGGTCTCAGGTATCCTGTAGAAGGTGTAGACCAGTCCTCTACTCTACCTGGTCTCAGGTATCCTGTAGAAGGTGTAGACCAGTCCTCTACTCTACCTGGTCTCAGGTATCCTGTAGAAGGTGTAGACCGGTCCTCTACTCTACCTGGTCTCAGGTATCCTGTAGAAGGTGTAGACCAGTCCTCTACTCTACCTGGTCTCAGGTTTCCTGTAGAAGGTGTAGACCAGTCCTCTACTCTACCTGGTCTCAGGTATCCTGTAGAAGGTGTAGACCAGTCCTCTACTCTACCTGGTCTCAGGTATCCTGTAGAAGGTGTAGACCAGTCCTCTACTCTACCTGGTCTCAGGTATCCTGTAGAAGGTGTAGACCAGTCCCCTACTCTACCTGGTCTCAGGTATCCTGTAGAAGGTGTAGACCAGTCCTCTACTCTACCTGGTCTCAGGTATCCTGTAGAAGGTGTAGACCAGTCCTCTACTCTACCTGGTCTCAGGTATCCTGTAGAAGGTGTAGACCAGTCCTCTACTCTACCTGGTCTCAGGTATCCTGTAGAAGGTGTAGACTAGTCCTCTACTCTACCTGGTCTCAGGTATCCTGTAGAAGGTGTAGACCAGTCCTCTACTCTACCTGGTCTCAGGTATCCTGTAGAAGGTGTAGACCAGTCCTCTACTCTACCTGGTCTCAGGTATCCTGTAGAAGGTGTAGACCAGTCCTCTACTCTACCTGGTCTCAGGTATCCTGTAGAAGGTGTAGACCAGTCCTCTACTCTACCTGGTCTCAGGTATCCTGTAGAAGGTGTAGACCAGTCCTCTACTCTACCTGGTCTCAGGTATCCTGTAGAAGGTGTAGACTAGTCCTCTACTCTACCTGGTCTCAGGTATCCTGTAGAAGGTGTAGACCAGTCCTCTACTCTACCTGGTCTCAGGTATCCTGTAGAAGGTGTAGACCAGTCCTCTACTCTACCTGGTCTCAGGTATCCTGTAGAAGGTGTAGACCAGTCCTCTACTCTACCTGGTCTCAGGTTTCCTGTAGAAGGTGTAGACCAGTCCTCTACTCTACCTGGTCTCAGGTATCCTGTAGAAGGTGTAGACCAGTCCTCTACTCTACCTGGTCTCAGGTATCCTGTAGAAGGTGTAGACCAGTCCTCTACTCTACCTGGTCTCAGGTATCCTGTAGAAGGTGTAGACCAGTCCCCTACTCTACCTGGTCTCAGGTATCCTGTAGAAGGTGTAGACCAGTCCTCTACTCTACCTGGTCTCAGGTATCCTGTAGAAGGTGTAGACCGGTCCTCTACTCTACCTGGTCTCAGGTATCCTGTAGAAGGTGTAGACCGGTCCTCTACTCTACCTGGTCTCAGGTATCCTGTAGAAGGTGTAGACCAGTCCTCTACTCTACCTGGTCTCAGGTTTCCTGTAGAAGGTGTAGACCAGTCCTCTACTCTACCTGGTCTCAGGTATCCTGTAGAAGGTGTAGACCAGTCCTCTACTCTACCTGGTCTCAGGTATCCTGTAGAAGGTGTAGACCAGTCCTCTACTCTACCTGGTCTCAGGTATCCTGTAGAAGGTGTAGACCAGTCCCCTACTCTACCTGGTCTCAGGTATCCTGTAGAAGGTGTAGACCAGTCCTCTACTCTACCTGGTCTCAGGTATCCTGTAGAAGGTGTAGACCAGTCCTCTACTCTACCTGGTCTCAGGTATCCTGTAGAAGGTGTAGACCAGTCCTCTACTCTACCTGGTCTCAGGTATCCTGTAGAAGGTGTAGACCAGTCCCCTACTCTACCTGGTCTCAGGTATCCTGTAGAAGGTGTAGACCAGTCCTCTACTCTACCTGGTCTCAGGTATCCTGTAGAAGGTGTAGACCAGTCCTCTACTCTACCTGGTCTCAGGTATCCTGTAGAAGGTGTAGACCAGTCCTCTACTCTACCTGGTCTCAGGTATCCTGTAGAAGGTGTAGACCAGTCCTCTACTCTACCTGGTCTCAGGTATCCTGTAGAAGGTGTAGACCAGTCCCCTACTCTACCTGGTCTCAGGTATCCTGTAGAAGGTGTAGACCAGTCCTCTACTCTACCTGGTCTCAGGTATCCTGTAGAAGGTGTAGACCAGTCCTCTACTCTACCTGGTCTCAGGTATCCTGTAGAAGGTGTAGACCAGTCCTCTACTCTACCTGGTCTCAGGTATCCTGTAGAAGGTGTAGACCAGTCCTCTACTCTACCTGGTCTCAGGTATCCTGTAGAAGGTGTAGACCAGTCCTCTACTCTACCTGGTCTCAGGTATCCTGTAGAAGGTGTAGACCAGTCCTCTACTCTACCTGGTCTCAGGTATCCTGTAGAAGGTGTAGACCAGTCCTCTACTCTACCTGGTCTCAGGTATCCTGTAGAAGGTGTAGACCAGTCCTCTACTCTACCTGGTCTCAGGTATCCTGTAGAAGGTGTAGACCAGTCCTCTACTCTACCTGGTCTCAGGTATCCTGTAGAAGGTGTAGACCAGTCCTCTACTCTACCTGGTCTCAGGTATCCTGTAGAAGGTGTAGACCAGTCCTCTACTCTACCTGGTCTCAGGTATCCTGTAGAAGGTGTAGACCAGTCCTCTACTCTACCTGGTCTCAGGTATCCTGTAGAAGGTGTAGACTAGTCCTCTACTCTACCTGGTCTCAGGTATCCTGTAGAAGGTGTAGACCAGTCCTCTACTCTACCTGGTCTCAGGTATCCTGTAGAAGGTGTAGACCAGTCCTCTACTCTACCTGGTCTCAGGTATCCTGTAGAAGGTGTAGACCAGTCCTCTACTCTACCTGGTCTCAGGTATCCTGTAGAAGGTGTAGACCAGTCCTCTACTCTACCTGGTCTCAGGTATCCTGTAGAAGGTGTAGACCAGTCCTCTACTCTACCTGGTCTCAGGTATCCTGTAGAAGGTGTAGACCAGTCCTCTACTCTACCTGGTCTCAGGTATCCTGTAGAAGGTGTAGACCAGTCCTCTACTCTACCTGGTCTCAGGTATCCTGTAGAAGGTGTAGACCAGTCCTCTACTCTACCTGGTCTCAGGTATCCTGTAGAAGGTGTAGACCAGTCCTCTACTCTACCTGGTCTCAGGTATCCTGTAGAAGGTGTAGACCAGTCCTCTACTCTACCTGGTCTCAGGTATCCTGTAGAAGGTGTAGACCAGTCCTCTACTCTACCTGGTCTCAGGTATCCTGTAGAAGGTGTAGTAGACCTGCAGGAAGAACTCATGAGGTATGTCCTTCAGTCCCAGCACATTCTGGAGACAAAACAACACTGGATTAACACTGTCCTCACACAGGGATTGTGTGTGTGTGTGTGTGTGTGTGTGTGTGTGTGTGTGTGTGTGTGTGTGTGTGTGTGTGTGTGTGTGTGTGTGTGTGTGTGTGTGTGTGTCTCACCTTGACTTGACCGAAGCCTATGGTTACCGCGGCAGCACAGGTGAAGCCTTTGATCACCGGAAATGAGATGAAGTCCAGAAGAAACCCTGAAACCAGAAATTATCTAGAAATAGAACTTTGAGGATGATCTAGAACCAGAACTATGAGGATTATCTAGAACCATAACTATGAGGGTAATCTAGAACCATAACTACGAGGGTAATCTAGAACCAGCACTATGATGATCCCGAACCAGATCTACGAGGGTGATCTCGAACCAGAACTACGAGGATGATCTAGAACCAGGACTACAAGGTTCATCTAGAACCAGGACTACGAGGTGCATCTAGAACCAGGACTATGAGGTGCATCTATAACCAGGACTATGAGGGTAATCTAGAACCATAACTATGAGGGTAATCTAGAACCATAACTATGAGGGTAATCTAGAACCATAACTATGAGGATGATCTAGAACCATAACTGTGAGGGTGATCTAGAACCAGAACTATGAGGATTATCTAGAACCATACCTATGAGGGTGATCTAGAACCATAACTATGAGGGTAATCTAGAACCAGCACTATGATGATCCCGAAACAGAACTACGAGGGTGATCTCGAACCAGAACTACGAGGATGATCTAGAACCAGGACTACAAGGTTAATCTAGAACCAGGACTACGAGGTTAATCTAGAACCAGGACTACGAGGTTCATCTAGAACCAGGACTACAAGGTTCATCTAGAATCAGGACTACGAGGTTCATCTAGAACCAGGACTACAAGGTTCATCTAGAATCAGGACTACGAGGATGATCTAGAACCAGGACTACAAGGTTCATCTAGAATCAGGACTACGAGGTTCATCTAGAACCAGGACTATGAGGTTCATCTAGAACCAGGACTATGAGGGTAATCTAGAACCAGGACTATGAGGGTAATCTAGAACCATAACTATGAGGGTGATCTAGAACCATGACTACAAGGGTGATCTAGAACCAGAACTATGAGGATGATCTAGAACCAGAACTATGAAGACAATCTACAACAAACTATTATTTCTCCCCTACCCAAACGTAGTAGAGCCATGGCAGTCTGTATGGTTCCACAGATCAGGCTGAGGAGGACGGCTCGGACCGGGTCTCCCCCCACGTAGGAGGCACACAGCAGGGACATGATGGCAGTAGGACCCAGGGTTACATCCTTGGAGGTTCCCAGAAACGTATAGATGAACCCACCCATGAAGGCTGAGTACAAGCCGTACTGTAGAGAGGGGGATAATTTGACTTAAAGGAAGTAGAGAGAGCTGCACTTCCTAACCTCCTACCAAATGTATAACCATATTAGAGACATACATTTCCTTCAGATTACACAGACCCACAAAGAATTCGAAAACAAATCCAATTTTGATAAACTCCCATATCTACTGGGTGAAATACCACAGTGTTCCATCACAGCGGCAAGATTTGTGACCTGTTGCCACAAGAAAAGGGCAACCAGTGAAGAACAAACACCATTGTAAATACAACCCATATGTATTTATTTTCCATTTTGTACTTTAACTAACTATTTGCACATCGCTACAACACTGTATATAGACATAACATGACATTTGAAATGTCTTTATTATTTTGGAAAATGTGTGAGTGTAATGTTTACTGTTAGGTTTTAGTGTTTATTTCACGTTTGTTCATCCATTTCACTTGGCAACGTAAACATATGATTCCCATAACAATAAAGCCATTTGAATTGAATTGAGAGACAGAGAGACAGAGACCGAGACAGAGAGACAGAGAGACAGAGACAGAGAGACAGAGAGACAGAGAGAGAGACAGAGCGAGAGACAGAGCGAGAGACAGAGCGAGAGACAGAGAGAGAGACAGAGAGAGAGACAGAGAGAGAGACAGAGAGAGAGACAGAGAGAGACAGAGAGAGACAGAGAGAGACAGAGAGAGACAGAGAGAGACAGAGAGAGACAGAGAGAGACAGAGAGAGAGACAGAGACAGAGACAGAAAGAGAGACAGAGAGAGAGACAGAGACAGAGAGAGACACAGAGACAGATAGAGATAGAGACAGAGAGACAGAGACAGAGAGAGACACAGAGACAGAGACAGAGAGAGAGACAGAGAGAGACAGAGAGAGAGAGGGAGAGAGAGAGGGAGAGAGGAGGTAGAAAGGTAGAGAGAGAGAGAGGTCTGGGTAGGAAACAAAAAGAGAGTAGAGGAGAAGTGAGGGGGATTGTAGGAGAAAATGGAGGGAGAAGAGTGTTATATCAGGTAGCAGGTCAAAGAGTCCCCGAGGTAAAGCTGTAGTGTACTAAAACATGAGAGGACTTGATGACTATGGTCTATAGACACTCAGGCCTATGAACGGTGTCGCAACTGTGTCCCTATTCTCTAAACGATTCATTCCCCCATAGGGCTCCGGTCAAAAGTAGTGCACTATATAGGACATAGGGTGCCATTTGGGATGCACATTGAGGTCTATAAAGCTATATGATCCAATAACATGTTGAAAATTACACTCAACTATGCTTACTGTGAGGGGTTGGATAATGTAACAACATAGGTATGCCAAAAGTTTATTAATACAACACTAGAAACAGCATGTGATCCTTCTGGCGTGAGAGGCCTTGTCCCAGAGATATAGCAGGTACTTCTACTACCACTCACCAGTACAGGTAGGCCAAACTATTTAACCTCGACTCCTCCCTCTCACCTGTACAGATATACCCTGCCCCCAGCCCCTCCCTCTCACCTGTACAGATATACCCTGCCCCTTGGCTCCTCCCTCTCACCTGTACAGATATACCCTGCCCCTTGGCTCCTCCCTCTCACCTGTACAGATATACCCTGCCCCTTGGCTCCTCCCTCTCACCTGTACAGATATACCCTGCCCCTTGGCTCCTCCCTCTCAACTGTACAGATATACCCTGCCCCCAGCCCCTTCCTCTCACCTGTACAGATATACCCTGCCCCTTGGCTCCTCCCTCTCACCTGTACAGATATACCCTGCCCCCAGCCCCTTCCTCTCACCTGTACAGATAAACCCTGCCCCTTGGCTCCTTCCTCTCACCTGTACAGATAAATCCTGCCCATTGGCTCCTTCCTCTCACCTGTACAGATAAACCCTCCCCCAGCCCCTCTCTCTCACCTGTACAGATAAACCCTCCCCCAGCCCCTCCCTCTCACCTGTACAGATAAACCCTGCCCCCAGCCCCTGCCTCTCACCTGTACAGATAAGATCCCACCCTGGCTCCTCCCTCTCACCTGTACAGACAAATCCCCACCCCTGGCTCCCCCCTCTCACCTGTA
>NC_060190.1:4108201-4113201 GCF_021184085.1 Oncorhynchus gorbuscha
CTCCCTCTCACCTGTACAGACAAACCCCTGCCCCTTGCTCCTCCCTCTCACCTGTACAGATATACCCTGCCCCCAGCCCCTCCCTCTCACCTGTACAGACAAACCCCCACCCCTGGCTCCTCCCTCTCACCTGTACATACTATGGTCTATAGACACTCAGGCCTATGAACTGTGATCCATTGGATCTCTCACCTGTACAGGTAGGCCGGCCACCTCAGCATAAGCCAGGGCCTGTGGTACGGTGGTTAGACCCACGGTGAGACCTGCTATCAGGTCCATCTGGAGCCAGCTCAGCCTGTACCTGGAGGTGGAGAAAACACAGAACGACTTGTGTTAGCTCCCCAAGGATTTAGATTGAAAGAGAGAGAGACAGAGACCAAGACATATTTGACAGTAAATAAATAACGTTCAGACAACATGCTTTAATAAGCCAGATAAGCATATGCTAGTTTAGTTTGGGTTCACTGTTCTGAACTCCCAGCACAGATAAGCATATGAATTTACATGTGTCCTAAGTATCAATCATGCAAATACATTTTTTTTTTATTGTGGCAAGGCGTCAGTGACATTCAAATCTATGCTCTTCTGTTCTCTATCCATGGAATTAGTCCACTGCGCCACCAGGATGGAGCTAGCAGGCCATGTTTTCTTAACTCTTTCAAAGCTGTTCCTTTTAGCTCATTTAGACCCCATATCAAAGTAATCAACCCCTCATTAAGATCAGGGTTGGCCAATTAGTGGGCACGGGCCAACAACTGAACATTATGTTAAAAAAATAAAGGAGAGAGATTTGTTGACGCTGAGAACGGAATGTATATGTTTGAGTTGGCATGGTGATACCATAAGAACGTTCTTTGAACTTTACTAATGTTTTCTCGTGGTTTTTATGAAAGGTTCTCTTAATGTTCTGAGAACATGACTTTAAATCAAACCATGAAGGAACCTGTAGAAAACGGAATGCTGAATTACTGACGTTTCCACCTAAGAAACTATTAAGGGAATTTTTATCAATGATGACTAATTATGTATACATTTCAATCAGGACTGACTAATCCGAATACTATTATGCTACTGTACATGTATGAATTTTCTCTCTTGCTCCCAGTATTGAATATAATGTAGTGAATGTAGTCAAGAGTTTTGAACAATAACGGTCTGTTCCTTGGTACAAATGAATGAACTATGAATCCAGACTGTCTAGGCTGCTTATCTACACTGACTGACCTTGGCTCTAGGCGAGGAGGGAAGGCTTCAGAGCTATAGAGCCTTTCTACCAGTGTCAAGAAGAGAAGGAACATTTAGAAAACGCTGACGTCATTTTCAGTTTATAACCTGTGGTAAAATGTGTATGAACTCAGTACTCTCTTGAATAAAGGCTGTTACTTGACTTTAAGACTGGGACTCTGTCCATTCCTATAAAATAAGGGTCTTACAAATTCTTATGAATTGACAGAGTGTTTAATTTTAATTGGGAATTAAAACAGAGGAATTATATTCCTACAACAGAAACACATGGTTCTCAGAACATTATGTGCTAGCTGGGCAGCCTTTGTCTCTCATCACCAGAGAAAGAGATGAGGGTGGGACACCTACTTGGGTAACCAGGTGAGGATGGGGAGCCAAGCCTGGAGGGTTCTGTAGGAGCAGCAGGAGGCCATTCTCTCCCCCAGAGAGGACCTTCCAATCTGGGGCCCGGGCCGGTCCACTAGGGGCTCCATCATGTTGCCTGGAACCAGGACGGAACAGGACAGAGGAGGGTCTTTAGTTGGTGAAGGGCCGAACATGAGATGGAGGAGGCGGAGAGATGTTAATGTAGACAGAGAGCAGAGTCATAGACAGACATGCAGACACACAAAGTGCTGACAAGCAGATTTTGAGACTACAGTACACACACACACACACACACAAGAAAACCAATCCAATGTCTCCATTCCATAGACACACAAACAGGCAAAACCAGGAAGGTCCTGTAGGTGGCAGCAGTAGGCCAGGTAGGTTGTGTTTGCTTACCTCAGTCCTCAGTCCTCAGGGTGGGTGAGGTTCAACCTCGACTATAATATGACATCCACGTCTCCACACTCCAACTAGGCAGGTAAAAGAGGACAAAACACCAAGAGAGCAGAGAATCACCAAGGTTCCCAGAACCGTCAGATCTCACATCATTCTAGAATCCAGAAAGGCAAGATCCTCCCAGTGTGTCTCCATTCTATGTGTGGTAGTACTGGTTCACTCACTGTGATAAAAGAACAGAACGAAAGGAGAAAAGTGGTCAATTAAATCCAGCAATAAAAGCCCATAAAGAACAAAGACAACGATGGTAAAATAGAGGACATACTGTAGACTGTCGTCTCCTGACAGACTTAAAGGGAAAGGGTTTTGCTTGTCAGCAATCGAGTTTTCAAGATAAGCTACTTTCAAAATACAGAAATCATCCCCGTATGACGTATTCGGCATCATATGGTGATGATGTCTCTATTTTGAAAGTTGCTTATCTTAAAAATTGGATTGCTGACATGTTGGGACTATGTCAACAATGGACCAATGGAACAAATACTGTACCAAACGGTCGTTTTAGGGTGGAGTTTTCCTTTAACTATTCAAATCCTACCCACAAGTGTGAGATTTATATCAGGGTGCCAACCAAGATGAACTAGACTGTGAGCTACGTGCATTTATCAGTCAGTCTACTATACTCTACTTTCATGAGTTCTACTGTACTGCCAACAGAGCATGAGCAAAATATTTTTGTCTCACTTATTTATTTATAAATAAGTGAATCTATAGTTTTTAAATTCAGTCGAGGCAAAAGAACATACGCAGATTGATTTAACTATCACCATGCCAACCCACTCCATTTAAAATCTATGGCATCACCATGCCAACCCACCTGATTCCATTTAGAATATACGGCTATGGCATCACCATGCCAACACACCCATCCCATTTAGAATATACGGCTAGGGTATCACCATGCAAACACACCCCATCCATTTTAGAATATACGGCTATGGTATCACCATGCCAACCCACCCCATCCCATCCAGAATATATGGCTATGGTATCACCATGCCAACCCATCCCATTTACAATATATGGTTATGGTATCACCATGCCAACCCACCCCATTTAGAATACATGGCTATGGTATCACCATGCCAACCCACCCCATCCCATCCAGAATATATGGCTATGGTATCACCATGCCACATCATCCCATTTAGAACATATGGCATCACCATGCCAACTCACCCCATCCCATTTAGAATTTGCTATGGTATTACCATGCCAACACACCACATCCCATCTAGAATATACGGCTATGGTATCACCATGCCAACCCATTTAGAATATATGGCTATGGTATCACCATGCCAACCCACCCCATCCCATTTAGAATATACAGCTATGGTATCACCATGCCAACCCACCCAAAATATATGGCTATGGTATCACCATGCCAACCCACCCCATCCAGAATATATGGCTATGGTATCACCATGCCAACCCACCCCATTTAGAATATACGGCTATGGTATCACCATGCCAACCCACCCCATTTAGAATATATGGCCATGGTATCACCATGCCAACCCATCCCATTTAGAATATACAGCTATGGTATCACCATGCCAACCCACCCAAAATATATGGCTATGGTATCACCATGCCAACCCACCCCATCCAGAATATATGGCTATGGTATCACCATGCCAACCCACCCCATTTAGAATATATGGCTATGGTATCACCATGCCAACCCACCCCATTTAGAATATATGACTATGGTATCACCATGCCAACCCACCCCATCCCATTTAGAATATATGGCTATGGTATCACCATGCCAACCCACCCCATCCCATTTAGAATATATGGCTATGGTATCACCATGCCAACCCACCTCATCCCATTTAGAATATATGCCTATGGTGTCACCATGCCAACCCACCCCATCTAGAATATATGGCTATTGTATCACCATGCCAACCCACCACATCCCATTTAGAATATATGGCTATGGTTTCACCATGCCAACCCACCCCATCCCATTTACAATATATGCCTATGGTGTCACCATGCCAACCCACCCCATCCCATTTAGAATATATGGCTATGGTATCACCATGCCAACCCACCTCATCCCATTTAGAATATATGGCTATGGTGTCACAATGCCAACCCACCCCATTTAGAATATATGGCTATGGTATCACCATGCCAAACCACCACATCCCATTTAGAATATATGGCTATGGTATCACCATGCCAACCCACCACATCCAATTTAGAATATATGGCTATGTTATCACCATGCCAACCCACCCCATCCCATTTAGAATATACGGCTATGGTATCACCATGCCAACCCACCCCATTTAGAATATATGGCTATGGTATCACCATGCCAACCCACCACATCCCATTTAGAATATATGGCTATGGTATCACCATGCCAACCCACCCCATCCCATTTAGAATATATGGCTATGGTATCACCATGCCAACCCACCACATCCAATTTAGAATATATGGCTATAGTATCACCATGCCAACCCACCACATCTCATTTAGAATATATGGCTATTGTATCACCATGCCAACCCACCACATCCAATCACCATGCCAACCCACCACATCCCATTTAGAATATATGGCTATAGTATCACCATGCCAACCCACCACATCCAATTTAGAATATATGGCTATAGTATCACCATGCCAACCCACCACATCCCATTTAGAATATATGGCTATAGTATCACCATGCCAACCCACCACATCCCATTTAGAATATATGGCTATGGTATCACCATGCCAACCCACCACATCCCATTTAGAATATACTGCTATGGCGCTGACTGGCAAATTTATTTGACACTGGCTAGCCACGATCACATGACAATTTGGTTGAAGATCTACTTTACAATTTGCATTCTGGTCTCATACAGTTTTAAATTTGTTATTGGGTCCACAGTCATTTTCATAGCTGCTCAGGCCTC
>NC_060190.1:4118201-4163201 GCF_021184085.1 Oncorhynchus gorbuscha
CCACCTGGTAGGAGCGACCTGTCAGGTAGGACGCAAACCAAGCGTGGGCCGCGCCGAAGATGCCCAACTCGGAGAGGGTGGAGAGGAGGATCTGATGGTTCACAGTATCGAAGGCAGCCGATAGATCTAGAAGGATGAGAGCAGAGGAGAGAGAGTTAGCTTTAGCAGTGCGGAGCGCCTCCGTGATACAGAGGAGAGCAGTCTCAGTTGAATGACTAGTCTTGAAACCTGACTGATTTGGATCAAGAAGGTCATTCAGAGAGAGATAGCGGGAGAGCTGGCCAAGGACGGCACGTTCAAGAGTTTTGGAGAGAAAAGATAGAAGGGATACTGGTCTGTAATTGTTGACATCGGAGGGATCGAGTGTAGGTTTTTTCAGAAGGTGTGCAACTCTCGCTCTCTTGAAGACGGAAGGGACGTAGCCAGCGGTCAGGGATGAGTTGATGAGCGTGGTGAGGTAAGGGAGAAGGTCTCCGGAAATGGTCTGGAGAAGAGAGGAGGGGATAGGGTCAAGCGGGCAGGTTGTTGGGCGGCCGGCCGTCACAAGACGCGAGATTTCATCTGGAGAGAGAGGGGAGAAAGAGGTCAGAGCACAGGGTAGGGCAGTGTGAGCAGAACCAGCGGTGTCGTTTGACTTAGCAAACGAGGATCGGATGTCGTCGACCTTCTTTTCAAAATGGTTGACGAAGTCATCTGCAGAGAGGGAGGAGGGGGGAGGGGCGGAGGATTCAGGAGGGAGGAGAAGGTGGCAAAGAGCTTCCTAGGGTTAGAGGCAGATGCTTGGAATTTAGCGTGGTAGAAAGTGGCTTTAGCAGCAGAGACAGAGGAGGAAAATGTAGAGAGGAGGGAGTGAAAGGATGCCAGGTCCGCAGGGAGGCGAGTTTTCCTCCATTTCCGCTCGGCTGCCCGGAGCCCTGTTCTGTGAGCTCGCAATGAGTCATCGAGCCACGGAGCGGGAGGGGAGGACCGAGCCGGCCTGGAGGATAGGGGACATAGAGAGTCAAGGGATGCAGAGAGGGAGGAGAGGAGGGTTGAGGAGGCAGAATCAGGAGATAGGTGGGAGAAGGTTTGAGCGGAGGGAAGAGATGATAGGATGGAAGAGGAGAGAGTAGCGGGGGAGAGAGAGCGAAGGTTGGGACGGCGCGATACCATCCGAGTAGGGGCAGTGTGGGAGGTGTTGGATGAGAGCGAGAGGGAAAAGGATACAAGGCAGTGGTCGGAGACTTGGAGGGGAGTTGCAATGAGGTTAGTGGAAGAACAGCATCTAGTAAAGATGAGGTCGAGCGTATTGCCTGCCTTGTGAGTAGGGGGGAAGGTGAGAGGGTGAGGTCAAAAGAGGAGAGGAGTGGAAAGAAGGAGGCAGAGAGGAAAGAGTCAAAGGTAGACGTGGGGAGGTTAAAGTCGCCCAGAACTGTGAGAGGTGAGCCGTCCTCAGGAAAGGAGCTTATCAAGGCATCAAGCTCATTGATGAACTCTCCGAGAGAACCTGGAGGGCGATAAATGATAAGGATGTTAAGCTTGAAAGGGCTAGTAACTGTGACAGCATGGAATTCAAAGGAGGCGATAGACAGATGGGTAAGGGGAGAAAGAGAGAATGACCACTTGGGAGAGATGAGGATCCCGGTGCCACCACCCCGCTGACCAGACGCTCTCGGGTGTGCGAGAACACGTGGGCGGACGAAGAGAGAGCAGTAGGAGTAGCAGTGTTGTCTGTGGTGATCCATGTTTCCGTCAGTGCCAAGAAGTCGAGGGACTGGAGGGAGGCATAGGCTGAGATGAACTCTGCCTTGTTGACCGCAGATTGGCAGTTCCAGAGGCTACCGGAGACCTGGAACTCCACGTGGGTCGTGCGCGCTGGGACCACCAGAGTAGGGTGGCCGCTGCCACGCGGTGAGGAGCGTTTGTATGGTCTGTGCAGAGAGGAGAGAACAGGGATAAACAGACACATAGTTGACAGGCTACAGAAGAGGCTACGCTAATGCAAAGGAGATTGGAATGACAAGTGGACTACACGTCTCGAATGTTCAGAAAGTTAAGCTACGTAGCAAGAATCTTATTGACTAAAATGATTAAAATGATACAGTACTGCTGAAGTAGGCCAGCTGGCAGTGGGTGCGTTGTTGACACTACACTAATCAAGTCGTTCCGTTGAGTGTAATAGTTTCTGCAGTGTTGCTATTCGGGGGCTAGCTGGCTAGCTAGCAGTGTTGTTTACGTTACGTTGCGTTAAAAGAACGACAATAGCTGGCTAGCGAACCTAGAAAATCGCTCTAGACTACACAATTATCTTTGATACAAAGACGGCTATGTAGCTAGCTAAGTAGCTAGCTACGATCAAACAAATCAAACCGTTGTACTGTAATGAAATGAAGTGAAAATGTGATACTACCTGTGAATGCGACCGGGTTGTTGAGTTCTATACAGAAGACGTTGGCTAGCGTTGGCTAGCTAGCAGAGTCACCTACGTTAAGGACGACAAATAGCTGGCTAGCTAACCTCGGTAAATTAAGATAATCGCTCTAAGACTACACACTCTAAACCTAAACAACACAATTATCTTGGATACGATGATACGAAGACAGCAAAGACAGCTATGTAGCTAGCTAACACTACACTAATCAAGTCGTTCAGTTGAGTGTAATAGTTTCTCCAGTGCAGCTAATCAGTGGACGTTAGCTAGCTGGCTAGTGAAGACTACGTTAGGACGGCGAAATACGATAATTACGCAATTATCTTTGTTACTACTACTACTGCTACTACTACTACTACTACTACTGTTACTACTGCTACTACTACTGCTCCTGCTACTGTTACTACTACTCCTACTACTACTACTGTTACTACTACTGCTACTGTTACTGCTACTGTTACTACTGCTACTGCTACTACTACTACTACTGCTGCTACTGTTACTACTACTACTGCTACTGTTACTACTACTACTACTACTGCTACTGTTACTACTACTACTACTACTACTGTTACTACTACTACTGCTGCTGCTACTGTTACTACTACTACTGCTACTGTTACTACTACTACTACTACTGCTACTGTTACTACTACTACTACTGCTACTGCTACTGTTACTACTACTACTGCTACTACTACTACTACTACTACTGTTACTACTACTGTTACTACTACTACTGTTACTACTACTACTACTACTACTACTGTTACTACTACTACTGTTACTACTACTACTACTCCTACTCCTACTACTACTAGGTGGGTCGGAATATCACCCGGATCAAACTACTGGTCAGGAAGTTCTTCCAGACCCAGAGAAAGGAAGAGGAAGAGAGACCGTTCTTCTTGTATGTGGCGTTCCACGACACCCACCGCTGTGGCCATTCCCAGCCGCAGTACGGAGCATTCTGTGAGAAGTTTGGGAACGGCCAGAGTGGAATGGGGAGGATTCCAGATTGGAAGCCAGAATACTACACCCCAGACCAAGTCAAGGTAAGGATCTGGTGCTGGTTCTGTTGTACTCTGTTCTATGCTAATCTATTCTAAGACAGTATATCATTTTCCACCTGCTATTTGAGAGTACGGTCATGAATTATTTCATTGAATATAATATGTAATTTAACACTTACCCAGGTGCCCCACTTCGTCCCAGACACCCCTGTAGCGAGAGCTGATTTGGCTGCCCAGTACACTACAGTTAGCAGACTGGACCAGGGTAAGAGGAGGAAGAATACACACACACACACCGACATGAATAGAGAGGAACACACACACACCGATATGAATAGAGAGAGGAACAAACACACACACACACACCGACATGAATAGAGAGGAACACACACACACACCGATATGAATAGAGGAACTCACATACACACACCGATATGAATCGAGAGAGGAACAAACACACACACACCGACACACACACACACACCGATTTGAATAGAGAGAGGAACTCACACACACACACCGATATGAAGAGAGAGGAACACACACACATGCAAGAACACTCACAGACGTATATTTGAAATCTATTTATTACATATCTAATACATGACAAGTAAACTTCTTCGCTGTAGGTATTAGTCTGATTCTACACCATGAATCCATCCATGGCCGTGTCCGAATACCCACACTGGCGTACTACATACTTAAACTGCATACTAATTTCTAGTAGAATTCACTCGTCTTTTCCCGCCTCGCGTGTTTGACAACAGCTGATAATCAGATAAATTGACGCACTACCAAAATGAACTAATGGAGGGAGTCAACGCAATCTCTCATCACATGACCCATTCAGAGTTCTGTTTTCTACATTTCACAAACTATACTGAACTAAAATATAAACGCAAAAATTTGAAAGACTGTCTGAGTTACAGTTCATATAAGGAAACCAGTCGGTTCATATAAATTCATTAGTCCCTAATCTATGGATTTCACATTACCTGGGAAAAAATGCATCTGTTGGTCACATTATCTTGTCACGGTATCTCTGTGCATTCTGTGCATTCAAATTGCCATCGATAAAATGCAATTGTGTTCGTTGTCCGTAGCTTATGCCTGCCCATACCATAACCCCACCATGGGGCACTCTGTTCACAACGTGTCCTCTACTGTCTTCCATAGGTATTGGTCTGGTGCTGGCTGAGTTGAGGGAGGCTGGTTATGAGAATGACACCTTGGTGATCTACAGCTCTGATAACGGTATCCCTTTCCCCAACGGACGCACCAACCTGTACGGATCAGGCACCGCAGAACCCATGTTGGTGTCATCACCTGAACACAGGGAGAGATGGGGAGGAACCAGCCAAGCCTACGTCAGCCTACTGGGTGAGAGGGAGGGAGGGGGAGCAGGAGGGAGGGACCAGCCAGGACTACGTCAGCCTACTGGGTGAGAGGGAGGGAGGGGGAGCAGGAGGGAGGGACCAGCCAGGACTACGTCAGCCTACTGGGTGAGAGGGAGGGAGGGGGAGCAGGAGGGAGGGAGGGAGGGACCAGCCAGGACTACGTCAGCCTATAGGTGAGAGGGAGGGAGGAACCAGCCAGGCCTACGTCAGCCTACTGGGTGAGAGGGAGGGAGGGACCAGCCAGGCCTACGTCAGCCTACTGGGTGAGAGGGAGGGAGGGACCAGCCAGGCCTACGGCCTACTGGGTGAGAGGGAGGGAGGGACCAGCCAGGCCTACGTCAGCCTACTGGGTGAGAGGGAGGTAGGAACCAGCCAGGCCTACGTCAGCCTACTGGGTGAGAGGGAGGGAGGGACCAGCCAGGCCTACGTCAGCCTACTGGGTGAGAGGGAGGGAGGAACCAGCCAGGCCTATGTCAGCCCAGGGAGGAACCAGCCAGGCCTACGTCAGCCTACTGGGTGAGAGGGAGGGAGGGGGAGCAGGAGGGAGGGACCAGCCAGGACTACGTCAGCCTACTGGGTGAGAGGGAGGGAGGGGGAGCAGGAGGGAGGGACCAGCCAGGACTACGTCAGCCTACTGGGTGGGAGGGAGGGGAGCAGGAGGGAGGGAGGGAGGGACCAGCCAGGACTACGTCAGCCTACTGGGTGAGAGGGAGGGAGGGGGAGCAGGAGGGAGGGACCAGCCAGGACACGTCAGCCTACTGGGTGAGAGGGAGGGAGGGGAGGAGGAGGGAGGGACCAGCCAGGACTACGTCAGCCTACTGGGTGAGAGGGAGGGAGGGGAGCAGGAGGGAGGGAGGGAGGGACCAGCCAGGACTACGTCAGCCTACTAGGTGAGAGGGAGGGAGGAACCAGCCAGGCCTACGTCAGCCTACTGGGTGAGAGGGAGGGAGGGGCCAGCCAGGCCTACGTCAGCCTACTGGGTGAGAGGGAGGGATGGAGGGAGGGGTAGCAGGAGGGAGGGAGGGGGAGCAGGATACCAGCCAGGCCTACGTCAGCCTACTGGGTGAGAGGGAGGGAGGGGGAGCAGGAGAGATGGAGGGAGGGACCAGCCAGGCCTACGTCAGTCTACTGGGTGAGAGGGAGGGAGGGACCAGCCAGGCCTACATCAGTCTACTGGGTGAGAGGGAAGGAGGTGGAGGGAGGGAGGGAGGGGTAGCAGGAGGGAGGGAGGGGGAGCAGGTACCAGCCAGGCCTACATCAGCCTACTGGGTGAGAGGGAGGGAGGGGGAGCAGGAGAGATGGAGGGAGGGACCAGCCAGGCCTACGTCAGTTTACTGGGTGAGATGGGGAGGGAGGGACCAGCCAGGCCTATGTCAGGACACTGGAGGGAGGGAGGGACCAGCCAGGCCTACGTCAGTCTACTGGAGGGAGGGACCAGCCAGGCCTACGTCAGTCTACTGGGAGGGAGGGAGGGAGGGAGGGAGGGGAGATGGGGACCAGCCAGGCCTATGTCAGCCTACTGGGTGAGAGGGAGGGAGCAGGAGAGAGGGAGGGACCAGCCAGGCCTACGTCAGTTTACTGGAGGGAGGGGGGGGACCAGCCAGGCCTACGTCAGTCTACTGGAGGGAGGGACCAGCCAGGCCTACGTCAGTCTACTGGAGGGAGGGAGGGACCAGCTAGGCCTACGTCAGTCTACTGGAGGGGGGAGGGAGGGAGCAGGAGAGAGAATGATGGTTGGAGGGAGGGAGATAGAGAATATGGGTTGGAGGGAGGGATGGAGAGAGAATGATGGTTGGAGGGAGGGATGGAGAGAGAATGATGGTTGGAGAGAGAATGATGGTTGGAGGGAGGGATGGAGGGATGGAGAGAGAATGATGGTTGGAGGGAGGGATGAGAGAATGATGGTTGGAGGGAGGGATGAGAGAATGATGGTTGGAGGGAGGGATGAGAGAATGATGGTTGGAGGGAGGGATGAGAGAATGATGGTTGGAGGGAGGGATGAGAGAATGATGGTTGGAGGGAGGGAGAGAGAATGATGGTTGGAGGGATGGAGAGAGAATGATGGTTGGAGGGAGGGAGGGAGAGAGAGAATGATGGTTGGAGGGATAGAGAGAGAATGGTGGTTGGAGGGAGGGAGGGAGAGAGAGAATGATGGTTGGAGGGAGGGAGTGAGAATGATGGTTGGAGGGAGGGAGAGAGAATGGTGGTTGGAGGGAGGGAGAGAGAATGATGGTTGGAGGGAGGGAGGGAGAGAGAGAATGATGGTTGGAGGGAGAGAGGGAGAGAGAATGATGGTTGGAGGGAGAGAGAGAGAGAATGATGGTTGGAGGGAGGGAGGGAGGGAGAGAGAGAGAATGATGGTGGGAGGGAGAGAGAGAGAATGATGGTTGGAGGAAGGGAGGGAGAGAGAGAATGATGGTTGGAGGGAGAGAGAGAGAATGATGGTTGGAGGAAGGGAGGGAGAGAGAGAATGATGGTTGGGGGGAGAGAGGGAGAGAGAATGATGGTTGGAGGGAGGGAGAGAGAGAATGATGGTTGGAGGGAGGGAGTGAGAATGATGGTTGGAGGGAGGGAGAGAGAATGGTGGTTGGAGGGAGGGAGGGAGAGAGAGAGAGAGAATGATGGTGGGAGGGAGGGAGGGAGAGAGAGAGAGAGAATGATGGTGGGAGGGAGAGAGAGAATGATGGTGGAGGGAGGGAGAGAGAGGAAAAGGGAGGAGGGAAGAAGGTATTGGTGTATTGACTGATAATAGCTGGGGAGAATTAATTAATGGATGTGTGGATGTATTTCTTCATGCATGTGTAATACCACTGTTACCATTAGGGGGAGACATAACTACCCTTCCACGGTATATGTTTGGGAGATCACCTCAAGGAATGGAGGAAGGAAGGATTTTAAAAGTAATTTGACCACTATGTTTAAATCTCAATTAGCCTTTCCATGATTCCTCACACCCTCTCTCCTCTTTCTCAAAGCCCATTGGTGGAGAAGTTCAGAGGTGGAAAACCTTGGATGTTCTCCTCCAATGTTCTTTATGGAGGCAAGGAAATTGGATGTGAGAAGTCACAGGAAGATAAATTGTGATAGAACCTAACCATCTCTCTCTCTACCTCCCTCCAGACATCACCCCCACCTTACTGGACTGGTTCTCCATCCCGTACCCCTCATACTTCCTCCCGAGCACCCCCACCACCCCTGTCAGCCTCACAGGCCGCTCCCTCCTCCCTGCCCTCGTCTCCGAACCCTCACATGCTGCCTGGCACACCGTCTACGCCAGGTAAAACCCTCACCCGCTTGCCTGGCACACCGTCTATGCCAGGTAAAACCCTCCCCCGCCACCTGGCACACCGTCTATGCCAGGTAAAACCCTCCCCCGCTGCCTGGCACACCATCTATGCCAGGTAAAACCCTCCCCGCCGCCTGGCACACCGTCTATGCCAGGTAAAACCCTCCCCGCTGCCTGGCACACCATCTATGCCAGGTAAAACCCTCACCCTCCACCTGGCACACCGTCTATGCCAGGTAAAACCCTCCCCGCTGCCTGGCACACCGTCTATGCCAGGTAAAACCCTCACCCGCTGCCTGGCACACCGTCTATGCCAGGTAAAACCCTCCCCGCCGCCTGGCACACCGTCTATGCCAGGTAAAACCCTCCCCGCTGCCTGGCACACCGTCTATGCCAGGTAAAACCCTCCCCGCCGCCTGGCACACCGTCTATGCCAGGTAAAACCCTCCCCGCTGCCTGGCATGCCACCGTCTATGCCAGGTAAAACCCTCCCCGCTGCCTGGCACACCGTCTATGCCAGGTAAAACCCTCCCCGCTGCCTGGCACACCGTCTATGCCAGGTAAAACCCTCCCCCGCCGCCTGGCACACCGTCTATGCCAGGTAAAACCCTCACCCGCTGCCTGGCACACCGTCTATGCCAGGTAAAACCCTCCCCGCCTGGCCTTGTACACCGTCTATGCCAGGTAAAACCCTCCCCGCCGCCTGGCACACCGTCTATGCCAGGTAAAACCCTCCCCGCTGCCTGGCACACCATCTATGCCAGGTAAAACCCTCCCCGCCGCCTGGCACACTGTCTATGCCAGGTAAAACCCTCCCCGCTGCCTGGCACACGGTCTATGCCAGGTAAAACCCTCAAACGCCACCTGGCACACCGTCTATGCCAGGTAAAACCCTCCCCGCCGCCTGGCACACCGTCTATGCCAGGTAAAACCCTCCCCCGCCACCTGGCACACCGTCTATGCCAGGTAAAACCCTCCCCCGCCGCCTGGCACACCGTCTATGCCAGGTAAAACCCTCCCCGCTGCCTGGCACACCGTCTATGCCAGGTACAAAGGAAGGAATGCACGGTGTGTTAGATGTTGGTGTTTTAACCAGTTAACCACTGAGACTATATATCGGGTGGTTTCCCAGACACTGTGATTACACCTACTGTAGTCCTGGACTTAACAGCATGTTCCATGCAGATTCTCCGTTGAGAATGATTTTTAGTTCAGGACTAGTTAGAATCTGTGTCCGGGAAACTGGCCCATAGTGTGACTTACTTTCTTTGTGTGTATTAGTTAACACTTTACATTACAGGATCCTTATGACTGTTTAATTATTATTTCAGTCTAACGAGTATTGTAATTACTCATTACTACACTGTACTTTGGATTATTGCTTTTTTAAAATGTTTTCTTTGTTCTTCCACAATGTCTACGGCAGCCAGTCCCTCCATGAGGTGACCATGTACTACCCTATCCGCTCCATCCACCAGGGGGCGTACCGCCTGCTCCACAACCTACACTACCGCATGCCCTTCCCCATAGACCAGGACTTCTACGTCTCTCCCACCTTCCAGGATCTGCTGAACAACACCCTGACCGGACGGCCCACAGGCTGGTTCAAAACCCTGCAACAATACTACTACAGGTACTGGTATAATATACTATATTATACACTATTATATTATACACTATTATACTATATTTTACACTAGTATATATCTGAACAACACCCTGACCGGACGGCCCACAGGCTGGTTCAAGACCCTGCAACAATACTACTACAGGTACTGGTATAATATACTATATTATACACTATTATATTATACACTATTATACTATATTTTACACTAGTATATATCTGAACAACACCCTGACCGGACGGCCCACAGGCTGGTTCAAGACCCTGCAACAATACTACTACAGGTACTGGTATAATATACTATATTATACACTATTATATTATACACTATTATACTATATTTTACACTAGTATATATCTGAACAACACCCTGACCGGACGGCCCACAGGCTGGTTCAAAACCCTGCAACAATACTACTACAGGTACTGCTATAATACTATTATATACTATATTATACACTATTATATTATACACTATTATACTATATTTTACACTACTATACTATATTATACACTATTATATTAATGCACCAATTTGTAAGTCGCTCTGGATAAGAGCGTCTGCTAAATGACTTAAATGTAAATGTAATATACTATCATACTATATTTTACACTATTATATTATACACTATTATACTATATTATACACTATTATATTATACACTATTATACTATATTATACACTATTATATTATACACTATTATACTATATTATACACTATTATATTATACACTATTATACTATATTATACACTATTATACTATATTTTACACTAGTATATATCTGAATAATATGACCGGACGGCCCACAGGCTGGTTCAAGGCTCTGCAACAATACTACTACAGGTACTGGTATAATACTATTACATTTACTACATTTATATACTATATTATATTATACACTAGTATACTATATTATACACTATTATATTATACACTATTATACTACATTATACACTGTTATATTATATACTATTAAACTATATTTGACGCTATTATATTATACACTATTATACTATATTTTACACTATTATATTATACACTATACTATATTATATACTATCATAGGCTATTATATTATACACTATTATACTATATTTTACTATTATATTATACACTATTATACTATATTTTACACTATTATATTATACACTATTATACTATATTTTACACTACTATATATCTGAATAACACCCTGCTCTACCAACTGGCCCAGGCGGCCCACAGGCTGGTTCAAGGCTCTGCAACAATACTACTACTACAGGTACTGGTATAATACTATTATATACTATATTATACACTAGTATACTATATTATACACTATTATACTATATTTTACACTAGTATATATCTGAATAACACCCTGGCCAGGTGGCCAACAGGCTGGTTCAAGGCTCTGCAAAAATACTACTATTACAGGTACTGGTGTAATACTATTATATTATATACTATTATACTATATTATACACTATTATATTATACACTATTATACTATATTTTACACTACCATATATCTGAATAACACCCTGACCGGACGGCCCACAGGCTGGTTCAAGGCTCTGCAACAATACTACTACAGGTACTTTTTGAAGAAGATCCCTTTATGTATCTGAGTTTAGAGAGGACAGATAGACATAGTGAGGGGTGTAGAAAACCCAGAGAACCCCCGTCGCTGCGGTGGCGTTTGTGGTTCAGAGTCAGGAGCTTAGACTGATACATCGAACACTATTATAATAGACTATAAACCGGGAACTTTGGGTCCTGGATGCTGATTGGCTGTATGTACAGTGCATTCTGAAAGTATTCAGACCCCTTGACTTTTTCCACATTTTGTTACGTTACAGCCTTATTCTAAAATTTATGAAATTGTTGTTTTTTCTCATCAATCTACACACCATGATGATAAAGCAAAAACAGGTTTTTAGAAATGTTTGTGAATAAAATAACTGAAATAATACATTTACATAAGTATTCAGACCCTTTACTCATAAAGGCCTGCTTGGTGGAGTGCTGCAGAGATGGTTGCCCTTCTGGAAGATTCTCCCATCTCCACAGAGGAACTGTGGAGCTCTGTCAGAGTGACCATTGGGTTCTTGGTCACCACCCTGACTTAGGCCCTTTTCCCCGATTGCTCAGTTTGGCCGGGCGGTCAGCTCTAGCAAGAGTCTTGGTGGTTCTAAACTTCCTCCATTTAAGAATGATGGATGCCACTGTTCTTTGGGACCATCAATGCTGCATAAATGTTTTGGTACCCTTCCCCAGATCTGTGCCCCGACACAATCCTGTCTTGAAACTCTACAGGCAAATCCTTCAACCTCATGGCTTGGTTTTTGCTATGACATGCACAGTCAACTGTTGGACCTTATATAGACAGGTGCCTTTACAAATAATGTCCAATCAATTGATTGGTGTCCGCCTGTGGTAAATTCAAGTTGTAGAAACATCTCAAGGATGATCAATGGAAACAGAAAGGACCGGAGCTCAATTTTGAGTCTCATAGCAAAGGTTCTGAATAATTATGTAAGTAAGGTATCTGTTTTTTATTTGTAATAAATTTACAAACATGTCTAAAAACCTGTTTCTCTTTGTCCTTACGGGGTATTGTGTGTAATTGAGGATTTGTATTTATTTAATCTATTTTAGAATAAGGCTGTAACGTAATAAAATGTGGAAAAGGTCAAGGGGTCTGAATTCTTTCTGAATGCACTGTTGTATATCAGACATTATAAACTGTGTGGTTCCAGCTCTGAATGCTGATTGGCTGACATCCGTGGTATATCAGACCGTATATCACGTGTATGACGACGACCGCGATGCGTCGTGCATAAGAACAGCCCTTGGCCATGGTATATTGGCCATATACCACACCCCCTCGTGCATTATTGCTTAAATATACCACGGTTGTGCAAAAATACTTGTTTACTTTTCTATTTATGTTGGTAACCAGTTTATAACAGTAATAAAGCACCTCGGGGGGGTTGAGGGATATGTCAATAGACCACACACCTTTGGGCCTTTATAGTATTTGCTTAATTATTCTCTATTATGTAGCGATATAAGAACAGTAGTACCATCTTCATTACCATAGAAATGAAACCATACAATATAAAAACTATACAATATGAAGCATAGGATTCTATATACAATATAAAAACTATTTAAAACTATACAATATAAAACTATACAATATAAAGCATAGGATTCTATATACAATATAAAACTATACAATATAAAGCATAAAAACTATTCTAAAATATACAATATAAAAAACTATATACAATATAAAGCATAGGATTCTATATACAATATAAAAATATAAAACTATACAATATAAAACTATACAATATAAAGCATAGGATTCTATATACAATATAAAACTATACAATATAAAGCATAGGATTCTATATACAATATAAAACTATACAATATAAAACTATACAATATGAAGCATAGGATTATATATACAATATAAAAACTATACAATATAAAAACTACAATATGAAGCATAGGATTATATTTACAATATAAAACTATACAATATGAAGCATAGGATTATATATACAATATAAAAACTATATAAAAACTATACAATATAAAGGCTATACAATATAAAAACTATACAATATGAAGCATAGGATTCTATATACAATATAAAACTATACAATATAAAAACTATACAATATGAAGCATAGGATTATATTTACAATATAAAACTATACAATATAAAAACTATACAATATAAAAACTATACAATATAAAAACTATACAATATAAAAACTATACAATATGAAGCATAGGATTATATTTACAATATAAAACTATACAATATGAAGCATAGGATTATATTTACAATATAAAAAAAACAATATAAAACTATACAATATAAATATAGGATTCTATATACAATATAAAACTATACAATATAAAGCATAGGATTATATTTACAATATAAAACTATACAATATAAAACTATACAATATAAAGCATAGGATTATATTTACAATATAAAACTACAATATAAAACAATATATGAAGCATAGGACTATTTACAATATAAAAACTATATAATATAAAGCATAGGATTCTATATACAATATAAAAATATACAATATAAAGCATAGGATTCTAAAACTATACAATATAAAACTATACAATATAAAGCATAGGATTCTATATACAATATAAAACTATACAATATAAAGCATAGGATTATATATACAATATAAAGGCTATACAATATAAATGGTTCTATATCTATGATACTACTATTACCATAGAAATATATTTAATAGAATGGGCTTGGAACCTCTAACCCTGGAAATTCATTCTATTTCTATGACTACTACAGGGACCGCTGGGAGCTTTTTGACTTGCGGTCGGACCCAGAGGAGGCTGTGAACCTGGCTGGGGACCCGGCTCTCGCCCCGGTCCTGAAGAGCCTCAGAGACACGTTAGTATTACTGTTCTACAGGGATATTATGGATCGATTATTGTATCATCGATATGGATATTATGGAGGGATTATTGTGTCCCAGAAATCAGTTTGGAAGATTCCCAGAATGGAGGATGGAATTGCAAAAATTCCCAGAACTCAAACACAAACTTGGGAATTTTGAGAAAGCCAAACCATTTCCCCCTTGGGGTTATTTCTTATGTTATATCTTATGTTATTTGTAATGGTAATTATTTCCTAATGTTATGTTGCCAGGCTGCTGAAGTGGCAGTGGACCACTGGGGATCCGTGGGTCTGTGGACCAGACGCTGTGCTGGAGGACAAACTGGAACCACACTGTCGACCGCTCTACAACGGACTCTGACCGCAACTAGACCACAACTGGACTGTGATTGATTGTGGATCCAATCATATTTATTTTATAAAGCCCTTTTTACATCAGCAGTAGTCACAGTGTGATTCATAGTTAGCCGGCCTGAACCTCCACAGAGGAATCAATGCAGAACACGAATCACAGTGGCCAGGAACATCTCCCTAGAAAGAAGGACTCAAGGAAGTAAGATGGAGAGGAATCCGGCTCCGACGATGACCCATCCTTTTCTGGCTGTACCAGGTAGAGGTTAAGAGTACATGTAATATATAATAATAATAATATATGCCATTTAGCAGACGCTTTTATCCAAAGCGACTTACAGTCATGTGTGCATACATTCTACGTATGGTGGCCATTAAGAGTACATGTGGCCATTAAGAGTACATGTGGCCATTAAGAGTACATGTGGCCATTAAGAGTACATGTGGCCATTAAGAGTACATGTGGCCATTAAGAGTATGTGGCCATTAAGAGTACATGTGGCCATTAAGAGTACATGTGGCCATTAAGAGTACATGTGGCCATTAAGAGTACATGTGGCCATTAAGAGTACATGTGGCCATTAAGAGTACATGTGGCCATTAAGAGTACATGTGGCCATTAAGAGTACATGTGGCCATTAAGAGTACATGTGGCCATTAAGAGTACATGTGGCCATTAAGAGTACATGTGGCCATTAAGAGTACATGTGGCCATTAAGAGTACATGTGGCCATTAAGAGTACATGTGGCCATTAAGAGTACATGTGGCCATTAAGAGTACATGTGGCCATTAAGAGTACGTGTGGCCATTAAAGGGGTACTTGTGGATTTTGTGCCAGCCACAACTGTCTTTATTTTAATGTGAGTTATAACCCTTGAGTTATGACTATAGGGCCAGGAGTTTTGACCAGAAACCACCTCGAGACCTGAACAGGAAGAACTATGGGTTGTGATTAAGACAATCGATGGCTGAAAAACAAAACAAACGTTCTATAGCTTCAGTGCAAATGTTCTGGACTTCAGACAATGTATGTTTTGTACGATGTCAGTTTGACAACATCTAGATGTCGTTGGGATTTGATGTATTTTGTCAAATAAAGTATTTTTTTGCTTCTCCTGTTTGTTGTTTATTTCATCATAATGTCATCTGTATTTACGTTCTTAAAAGCTGGTTATATGAACTAGTTGGAGCATCACGGTTTAAAGTCTCTTTCTCTTTGGTATCAAACTTATATTTGGGGATGGGATGAACGGAAATGTTCTGTTTTATTGACAGACCTTTTCATTCCAAGCTTGTGTTAATTATTTCTGATAATGAAAACGCATGTGTGATAGGCTACGTAGACGTAACAGTGCACTGAAAACATATTTTATAGCCCAGGAAAATCTAGGATTGTTTCTAGGCTATATTATATCAGCCTGTTGCATGTGGACCACACAAGTCGGCTACCATCAGATCCGGCTGAATCACAAGAACCACAGACGATTTGATTCACAGATTCGTTTTAAATCAGACTACTCAGTTCCATTCGCGTTATTTGGTCAGATTATTGATGATCTGTTCTCCGATATTGGAGATGGCCTTTGATCAGCACTTTTAAATTAACCTAGATTTTTTTAAATAATGGAGCCTATGCGTAATTATTATATTCCCATTTGGTCATGTATGGACGACAAGGTGGTATTGTATTAGGATCCCCATTAGCGGTTGCGATAGCATCAGCTACTCTTCCTGGGGTCCACACAAACCATGACATAATACAGAACAGTAATAGACAAGGACAAAACTACATCCATTTTTTTAAATGGCACATGTAGCCTACATATCAATACATACTGTACACCCAAACTCTCAAATAGGGGAGAGGCGTTGCTTTGTCTGTTTTTTGAAACCAGGTTTGCTGTTCATTTAAGCAATAAGAGATGGGAGTTCCCTTCAATAATGACTATATAATACTGTACGCTTTCTTGAATTTGTTCTGGATTTGGGGACTGTAAAACAAAAGACCCCTGGTGACATGTCTAGTGGGTTAAGTGTGTGTGTAAATTGAGCCCTCTGATTACAATGAAGAGCAAGACGTGCCGCTCCGTTCTGGGCCAGCTGCAGCTTGACCACACGACTGGGCAATAATCAAGAGAAGACTAAACTAGAGCCTACACTTACTTTTTGGAGTGAGGTGTCATAAAAGCAGACGAGTCTTTATTACGGACAGACCTCTCCCCATCTTTACAACCGTTGAATATGTATGTTTTGACCATGACATTTTAGACTCTAAGGTAACACCAAGTCATTTAGTCTCAACTTGTTCAGCAGCCACACCATTCACTGGTTATATAGGCTGTTATCTAAAAATGGGGGTCTTATTTACACTGTTGTGGAGGTACGGGGTTCTACAGGAGGATAAACTAACAAGCTAACTGAAAACGTGTGCTTTTTATGATAGCATATAATTTACGAGCACTTGAACACATTTCCTAATCCATTCAGTGGGCTGTCTCTCTCTCCTATCCCTATCTCCCATTTCTGTAAAGTTAAAGCATCTGAAGCTGGACCATTTATGACGAAATTCCAGTCATATGCCAATAAAAACGTAATTTACTTTCTAGTTTTCAAGGAACAGATGAGGATCGGTGTGATGTCACTATGTCAACCTCCCCAAACACAGGGGTAAAGAGAAAACGCATAAATCCGGATTGGATTGTTCATCTGCGTGCGTAAAGATGAATCATTCAATCTTTCTGATCCAATTGACAGGTCACGATCGTGCCGCGCGCCTATATAAACCGTCACAACATTCGAGAACACCCAACCAACGGAAGAACCCGCCAACAAGAACGTCAGTTGATATTGGTAACCTAGGCTACAGCTCACCAGAGAAGAAGACAAGAACAGAAGAACCAAAAACATCCCGACGACAACCGAACCGAACCAACCGAACCGAACCGAACCAACATTCCATCCAGCTGCGTAAAAAAGGCGTCACGAGATGGAGAGGTCTGTTAGATTCGCCGTGGTGTGCGTCGGTATCTCCATGCTTATCTCGTGCCACCCTATCGAGGCGTGGTACAAGCAGTCCACCGGACCGAGCTACCACTCGGTCGGCCGAGCCTCGGGTCTGCTGTCCGGGATCCGGAGGTCCCCGTACATCCGGAGGTCTGAGTCAGAAGAAACGGTGATGGACAGCGGGGAGAACACCGGCACCGAGAACAACTTGGTGACTGACGGTAACCGACAGACCCCCGTGCTCAAAAACATGGTAAGTGTGATTTGGGAGGTAAAATCGTTGAAGTCTAAGGTAGATGGTACCCAAAGAGAGGCCCTATTAGTTCGATATGTGGTCAAATACAGTACATTTCTTCTGAGATTCTACCTGCACGCAAATTAATGAAGTGAATTGATTACCATTATTACAATGGCAAAATTTGCCATTGTATTTTTGGGGGACAAGTGCCGTAGTCACATTTAAAAGTTTAAACATATTTTAAAAGTGAGATTATATAAATTGGAATCGACTCGGAAGTAGCGCGCCAGACATCAGACCACTGCGTAAAAGGCGCTGTCCTTTAGCACCAAAGAGACGCGCAACTTGCCTACTGTCAGATAAATTAAACCGTTTAAGCAGTCTTTATACCCGATAAAATACATTGTAGACTATAGGCTAGACCTACTTGAATAATAGCCTATAAATAGTAACCTGAATGTGACAAAAACTGAACTAAAACCAACCTTTGACAAGACAAAATGTCTCAGTTGCCGGGCTATATTTCAATGTGACAATAAGTACAAATTATTTTCATTTCTTGAAAATTTGTATCTATTTCTATTTTTCTACATTTCCCCCAAACAAGTCTACTTTAATGTGCCACAATTAATGACTGAACATCATTTAACTCGCCGTTTCTCTCCAAGGCTATCTGTGTGACAGACATCTCTCCCAACCTGAAGAGCTGCGAGCTGCTGCGGGACGGGACGAGTACGTTCCAGTGCAAGGCTGACGTGTTCCTCTCCCTGGACTCGCTGGACTGCCTGGCCGCGTGAGACCAACAAATCTCCCGCCGGCGCCAACAACAACAGTTGACTTTCCGCGAGGTAGACGGGCTAGAACGCAGGCCGCGTGCGAGAAAAAGGACCGGTGATCGATGATGACATTGAATGTTTTCTCATCATTTATTTATATATATAAAAAAAAACGGATGTGAATCATGTTTGTTTAATACTAGCGGTGTAAAACAAAACAAAAAAAAGACAAGACAAAACGAAAAACCCAAAGTGCAATGTGTGTGAGAGAAAGTTGTTACTAGGCGACAAAGCTCTCTTTTGTCCCCCCCCCACTCCCCGATATTCCTATGCCGACCCTCACCCAGACCCTCCCTTGTAGGTTACCTGCGTTGCCTAATCTAGCCTATTATTACATGTTCATAAATCGTTGCCTGCTGAGCAGAACCTGTCCAAGTACTTTTATTTATTTTATTAAAATGAACAAATATTGCTAATTTGATTGGTGTACATTTGTATTTATGCTTGACTGATAGTAGCCTAGGCTAC
This sequence comes from Oncorhynchus gorbuscha, assembly GCF_021184085.1. NCBI lineage: Eukaryota > Metazoa > Chordata > Actinopteri > Salmoniformes > Salmonidae > Oncorhynchus > Oncorhynchus gorbuscha. The sequence goes on from NC_060190.1 coordinate 4,137,288, forward strand.
ATATTCATTGTGGAAACAAATGAAGATGTTCTTTTGTGCAGTAGGACCTCGCCTATTTCGAAGCCTCAGCAACACAAATCACTTATATTTAAGTATTTTCATCCAGACAATGGTTTTCACTGAAACACATTTTTCTGCAGTCAGTTGCACTACATAGCCTATTCTAAACTGGGTAGTTAGAGCCCTGAATGTTGATTGGCTGAAAGCCATGGTATAACAGACCATATACCATGAGTATGACAAAAAGTACTGTTCTAATTACGTTGGTAACAAAGTTTTTAACAGCAGTAAGGCACCTCAGGGGTTTGTGGTATATAGCCAATATACCACGGCTAAGGGCTGTATCAAGGCACTCCGCAGTGTGTCGTGCTTAAGAACAGCCCTTAGCCGTGGTATATTGCATATATACCAAACCGCCCTCAGGCCTTATTACTTAAATCTGCTTTGTTTACTTCCTAAAAACGACGACACGGCCAGTAAACAAACGACTACGAAACATTCAAATAATTATTTCATCGGCATAGCCAATTAATCTGAAGACACCAAGGTCAAGTTATTTCACAAGATCGACTGAATTATAATCCAATTCTGTGTCCAAATCTCAACCCAAAAACTCAAGATTAAAATGTTATTAGATGACAGAAGCATATAAAACAGAATTTAAATACTACAAGGCCTCTACTAAAAAGGTACTTTTTACCCCCCCAAGCCCCCCATAAACGGGCACAATTAGGAATGATTCTTATAAATACATAATGGCAAGATTTTATTTCTCAAATGCTTAGACAATAGTTTGACAGCAATAGTCTTCCAACAGATACTTGTCTGTTGAGCAACTTAGACAAAAATACACAAATGAATGACAGAATAAAACATGTAAATTAAGAAAAAAGAGGAGAGAGAGAGAAAGGAAGAGGCATTTGAGAGAGGGAGAGAGAGAGAGCGAGAGAGGGAGGAAGAGGTGTTAGAGAGAGGGAGAGGAAGAGGTGTTTGAGAGAGAGAGAGAGAGAGAGAGAGAGGAAGAGGTGTTAGAGAGGGAGAGAGAGAGAGAAAGGAAGAGGTGTTTGAGAGAGGGAAAGAGAGAGAGAAAGGAAGAGGTGTTAGAGAGAGAGAAAGAGAGAGAAAGGAAGAGGTGTTAGAGAGAGAGAGAGAGAGAGAGAAAGGAAGAGGTGTTAGAGAGGGAGAGAGAGAGGAAGAGGTGTTCGAGAGGGAGAGAGAGAGAGGAAGGAAGAGGTGTTAGAGAGAGAGAGAAAGGAAGAGGTGTTAGAGAGGAGAGAGAGAGAGAGAGAGAGAGAGAGAGAGAGAGAGAGAGAGAGAGAGAGAGGAAGAGGTGTTTGAGAGGGAGAGAGAGAGAGGAAGAGGTGTTAGAGAGGGAGAGAGAGAGAGAGAAAGGAAGAGGTGTTTGAGAGAGGGAGAGAGCGAGAGGAAGAGGTGTTTGAGAGGGAGAGAGAGAGAGGAAGAGGTGTTTGAGAGAGGGAGAGAGAGAGAGAAAGAAAGAGGTGTTTGAGAGAGGGAGAGAGGGAGAGAGCGAGAGAGGAAGAGGTGTTTGAGAGGGAGAGAGAGAGAGGAAGAGGTGTTAGAGAGGGAGAGAGAGAGAAAGGAAGAGGTGTTTGAGAGAGGGAGAGAGCGAGAGAGGAAGAGGTATTTGAGAGGGAGAGAGCGAGAGGAAGTGGTGTTTGAGAGAGGGAGAGAGAGAGAGAAAGAAAGAGGTGTTTGAGAGAGGGAGAGAGCGAGAGAGGGAGGAAAGGAGAACAGGACACAAGAGTGATGAGATTTACTGCAGTTAAATAAAGCCAGTTGTTTTCTGTGATCTCTGTCCCATTAAGGAGTGATAGGCATTGATGGATGGCAGGTAAATGCCCGTAATCAGTATGGATGAGTGAACCCCTTAACACACACACAGTCAGTATGGATGAGTGAACCCCTTAACACACACACAGTCAGTATGGATGAGTGACCCATAACTCCACACCTCCACACCAGTACCACACTGCCCGCGCATCTAATGGACAAACGGTAAATCCGCCTGCCTGCCCACACACACACACTAAGACATGCACTAAGCTGAGTGAGCATTTAGCCGGAGCAACCGAGCAACCAAAGCTGAGAGGAAGCCTATCATTACCATCTACAGGGTCCCTCCAATGAGCTCTGGTATGAATAAGAAATATAACAAGTATGTTAAGAATTAAAATGTTGATGTTGTATTATTCATATTCTGATTAGGGTTGCTTAACAACAACAATAACACAAATAAATATGTACCATAGTCCATGACTGTTCCCAAAAACAAGGAGAGGGAAGTGAAATGTTCTCCAATAGACCTCCTCGTTCCGGGAAGAGAAATGTTCTCCAATAGACCTCCTCCCCGTTCCGGGAAGATAAATGTTCTCCAATAGACCTCCTCCTCGTTCCGGGAAGTGAAATGTTCTCCAATAGACCTCCTCCTCGTTCCGGGAAGAGAAATGTTCTCCAATAGACCTCCTCGTTCCGGGAAGAGAAATGTTCTCCAATAGACCTCCTCCTCGTTCCGGGAAGAGAAATGTTCTCCAATAGACCTCCTCCTCGTTCCGGGAAGAGAAATGTTCTCCAATAGACCTCCTCCTCGTTCCGGGAAGAGAAATGTTCTCCAATAGACCTCCTCCTCGTTCCGGGAAGTGAAATGTTCTCCAATAGACCTCCTCCTGGTTCCGGGAAGAGAAATGTTCTCCAATAGACCTCCTCCTCGTTCCGGGAAGAGAAATGTTCTCCAATAGACCTCCTCCTCGTTCTAGGAAGTGAAATGTTCTCCAATAGACCTCCTCCTCGTTCCGGGAAGAGAAATGTTCTCCAATAGACCTCCTCCCCGTTCCGGGAAGAGAAATGTTCTCCAATAGACCTCCTCCTCGTTCTGGGAAGTGAAATGTTCTCCAATAGACCTCCTCCTTGTTCCGGGAAGTCATGTAAACAATTCCAGAGGAAGTGAACCGAGGGTCTTTCATTATGAAGTCGATTTAAACACGCTTTTCTTCCGGAACCAGAAAACGGAGTAGGGTGACGGAGCCCCTAGTCACTGATCTTGGGTCGGTTTTCCATTATCCCCACTAACGGTTAAAGTGGAACTCAGCAGTTGAAACAATAACAAAGCATCCTCCCCGTTTTGGTAAACAGCTGAGGGACGGGGCTGGAGAATTGTAACCTCTCTCAAATGCATAGCTAGAGCTATGGATGCAAAGACTGTCAATCCATGATATCAACATTATAGTTTTAACCATGTTGAGGCTATTTGTTCACATTTACGTTGTTTACAAATGGAGTAAATCAAGCTTATATTTTGAATTAAGCTCACGAGCCATTTATAAGTTCCATTCTTCAAGAATCAATGGGCCAGTTGCTAAGTCCAAAAATGGACGTAGCAACGGCTGATTGACCCTTTAAGGTTATGATTTGGTGAGGGGAAGCTGAGTCTAGCTCTGTACCGAGGGAAACTTCACCCCAGAGTCCAGAAGCCAACCAGCGCCATCGGAACTGTTAGAACTCATAGGAACTCTTAGAACCAATCATAGCAGAGAGACGGCCTCTAGGTTCTCTTTGATGATGGTGTCCATGACGACCTGGAAGACAATCTGTACGTTGGAGGTGTCCGTTGCCGTGGTGAAGTGGTGGTAGATGAGTTTGCTGGGCGTGGCGTTGAGAGACACAAACATTCCGGCAATGTATCGGGCCGCAGCGTCCACGTCACAGTCTGCACCTGAGGAGGGAGAGGGAGGGAGAGAGAGGGAAGAGGGGGAGAGAGAGAGGGAAAGAGAGGGAGAGAGGAGGGAGGGAGAGAGAGAGAGAAGAGGGAGGGAGAGAGAGAGGGAAGAGGGGGAGAGAGAGAGGGAGAGAGAGAGAAAGAGAAGAGGGAGGGAGAGAGAGGGAGAGAGAGAGGGAGAGAGAGAGGGAAGAGGGGGAGAGAGAGAGGGAGAGAGAGAGTGAAGAGGGGGAGAGAGAGAGGGAAGAGGGGGAGAGAGAGAGGGTGTCAGGCAATACCGTTTTCAGAGTTAGTTTCATATCTTGATAAGATGTTGTATTATCACGATGGCTTCCTCCAATCTCAAGCCTGTATATTGTTATTTTATCAATGACAAAGAAGGCCATTTCATGTCAAACACCAATGGATTGCAATAGCATTATCAGTCTGGTCACATATGTTTTACCTATTGCGTGTGGTGCACGTGTCGTGTGTGTGTGTATTAGGGTGTGGTCAGCGTGACTGACCTTTGAACTGAGGCACATACAGCCGCAGATGCCGCCCCGAATGTAAAATCTTCTCTTGAAAAAGATCGATCTTGTTCATAAATAAGATCTGCAATAAATAAACAAATACATTAATAAATAAAAAATATCCGACATCCCTGGTCGGCAATTATACACAAATAAATAAAGTGGTAAACAAACATACAGACGAACAATAGGGAGGGTGTTCAATCAACGTTCAAACAACGTTCAATCAACGTTCAAACAACGTTCAATCAATGTTCAATCAATGTTCAATCAATATTCAATCAACGTTCAAACAACGTTCAATCAACGTTCAAACAATGTTCAATCAATATTCAAATCAATATTCAAACAAGAATAATATTGTGATTACTGGTGTCAAACCATTTACTGTAAATACAACTTCCATGTGATACAGATATAACTGCAGACTTATACTACTCATCAATCAACCATAAAACAGATATAACTGCAGACTTATACTACTCATCAATCAACCGTAAATGCCAGTTGATGAATGGTCAAATCTGTACATGTGATTGGGAGAGCGATCACTGGCCAATTCAGATCAATTACCTAGTGAAGCCTTGGCTACAGGAGGATTGATTGAGCTCCGCTGTCGCAAGTATTATGGTGTGAGTCAACACACTGTCCCTGACTGACTGTCCCTTTCACAGTACACAACACTCTGACTCAGTGGCTTGCATCCCAAATGGCACCCTATTCCCTATATAGTGCACTACGTTGTTTACCAGGGCCCATATGAAGGGACATAAAGGGAACCGGGTGACATCTGGGACGCATCTTAGTTCACTGTAGTGGTTCACTAGTGGACCAATTAAAAGTCTATGAGGACTTCTCATTCCACCTGGCTTTGGTTCATTTGGTTAAAAGAACAACAACTAGCTAGATAATAATGGATGAACTGATTTGAATGAAGAGAATAATGAGTGTGTGTGTGTGTGTGTGTGTGTGTGTGTGTGTGTGTGTGTGTGTGTGTGTGTGTGTGTGTGTGTGTGTGTGTGTGTGTGTGTGTGTGTGTGTGTGTGTGTGTGTGTGTGTGTGTGTGTGTGTGTGTGTGTGTGTGTGTGTGTGTGAATGTGGTGTGTAATTAACACAGTGGAACAGTGGGTAGAGGGTTATAGGTCAGCAGACTCACAGACACGCCCTGATAGATTAATTACTCGGTCTCACACACGTACGCATGCACACACCACCACACCAAGTGGGCCTGAAAAACACACTAAAAGAGGTCCCGTTAAACAAGCTCGTTACACCCTCTTTCATTTGATGAGGGCGGGGTGTGTGTTGGGGGTGTGTGTTGGGGGTGTGTGTTGGGGTGTGTGTGTTGGGGGTGTGTGTGTGTGTTGGGGGTGTGTGTTGGGGTGTGTGTGTTGGGTGTGTGTGTTGGGTGTGTGTGTTGGTGTGTGTGTGTTGGGTGTGTGTGTTGGGGTGTGTGTGTTGGGGTGTGTGTGTTGGGGTGTGTGTGTGTTGGGGTGTGTGTGTTGGGGGTGTGTGTTGGGGGTGTGTGTTGGGGGGTGTGTGTTGGGGGTGTGTGTGGGTGTGTGTGTGTGTGTTGGGGTGTGTGTTGGGGTGTGTGTTGGGGTGTGTGTTGGGGTGTGTGTGTTGGGTGTGTGTGTTGTTGGGGGGTGTGTGTTGGGGTGTGTGTGTTGGGTGTGTGTGTGTTGGGGGTGTGTGTTGGGGGTGTGTGTTGGGGGTGTGTGTTGGGGGTGTGTGTTGGGGGTGTGTGTTGGGTGTGTGTGTTGGGTGTGTGTGTTGGGGTGTGTGTGTTGGGGTGTGTGTGGGGGGTGTGTGTTGGGGGTGTGTGTGTTGGGGGTGTGTGTTGGGGGGTGTGTGTTGGGGTGTGTGTGGGGGTGTGTGTTGGGGTGTGTGTGTTGGGGTGTGTGTGTTGGGGGTGTGTGTTGGGGGTGTGTGTTGGGGGTGTGTGTTGGGGGGTGTGTGTTGGGGTGTGTGTGTTGGGTGTGTGTGTTGGGGTGTGTGTTGGGGTGTGTGTTGGGGGTGTGTGTTGGGTGTGTGTGTTGGGGGGTGTGTGTTGGGTGTGTGTGTTGGGGTGTGTGTGGGGGTGTGTGTTGGGGTGTGTGTGTTGGGGGTGTGTGTTGGGGTGTGTGTGTTGGGGTGTGTGTGTTGGGGTGTGTGTGTTGGGGTGTGTGTGTTGGGGTGTGTGTGTTGGGGTGTGTGTGTTGTGTGTTGGGGTGTGTGTGTTGGGGTGTGTGTGTTGGGGTGTGTGTGTTGGGGTGTGTGTGTTGGGGTGTGTGTGTTGGGGTGTGTGTGTTGGGGTGTGTGTGTTGGGGTGTGTGTGTTGGGGGTGTGTGTTGGGGGGTGTGTGTTGGGGGTGTGTTGGGGGGTGTGTGTTGGGGGTGTGTGTTGGGGGTGTGTGTTGGGGGTGTGTGTTGGGGGTGTGTGTTGGGGTGTGTTGTGTTGTGGGTGTGTGTGTTGGGGTGTGTGTGTTGGGGTGTGTGTTGGTGTGTGTGTGTTGGGGGTGTGTGTTGGGTGTGTGTGTTGGGGGGTGTGTGTTGGGGTGTGTGTGTTGGGGTGTGTGTGTTGGGGGTGTGTGTTGGGGTGTGTGTGTTGTGGTGTGTGTGTGTTGGGGGGTGTGTGTTGGGGTGTGTGTGTTGGGGTGTGTGTGTTGGGGTGTGTGTGTTGGGGTGTGTGTGTTGGGGGTGTGTGTTGGGGTGTGTTGGGGTGTGTGTGTTGGGGGGTGTGTGTGTGTTGGGGTGTGTGTTGTTGTGTTGGGGGTGTGTGTTGGGGGTGTGTGTTGGGGTGTGTGTTGGGGTGTGTGTGTTGGGTGTGTGTGTTGGGGTGTGTGTTGGGGTGTGTGTGTTGGGGGTGTGTGTTGGGGTGTGTGTGTTGGGGTGTGTGTGTTGGGGTGTGTGTGTTGGGTGTGTGTGTTGGGGGTGTGTGTGTTGGGGGGTGTGTGTTGGGTGTGTGTGTTGGGGTGTGTGTGTTGGGGTGTGTGTGTTGGGGTGTGTGTGTTGGGGTGTGTGTGTTGGGGTGTGTGTGTTGGGGGGTGTGTGTTGGTGTGTGTGGGGTGTGTGTTGGGGGTGTGTGTTGGTGTGTGTGTTGGTGTGTGTGTGTTGTGTGTGTTGGGGGTGTGTGTTGGGGTGTGTGTTGGGGGGTGTGTGTTGGGGTGTGTGTGTTGGGGTGTGTGTGTTGGTGTGTGTGTGTTGGTGTGTGTGTGTTGGGGGTGTGTGTTGGGGGTGTGTGTTGGGGTGTGTGTGTTGGGGTGTGTGTGTTGGGGTGTGTGTTGGTGGTGTGTGTTGGGGTGTGTGTGTTGGGGTGTGTGTGTTGGGGTGTGTGTGTTGGGGGTGTGTGTTGGGGGTGTGTGTTGGGTGTGTGTGTTGGGGTGTGTGTGTTGGGGGTGTGTGTTGGGGGTGTGTGTTGGGTGTGTGTGTTGGGGGGTGTGTGTTGGGGGTGTGTGTGTTGGGGGTGTGTGTGTGTGGGGGTGTGTGTTGGGGTGTGTGTGTTGGGGTGTGTGTGTTGGGGGGTGTGTGTTGGGGTGTGTGTGTTGGGGGGTGTGTGTTGGTGTGTGTGTGTTGGTGTGTGTGTTGGTGGTGTGTGTGTGTTGGTGTGTGTGTGTGTGGGCTGGAAGCAGAATGCACCTAAATTACTGTTCGCTGTTTAATTACGACTGACAAGGGACCTATTAGAACAAAGGCTGTGGTCGGTCGTGTGTGTGTGTGTGTATGTGTATGTGTATGTGTATGTGTATGTGTGTGTGTGTGTGTGTAGGTGTGTGTGTGTGTGTGTGTGTGTGTGTGTGTGTGTGTGTGTGTGTGTGTGTGTGTGTGTGTGTGTGTGTGTGTGTGTGTGTGTGTGTGTGTGTGTGTGTGTGTGTGTGTGTGTGTGTGTGTGTGTGTGTGTGTGTGTGTGTGTGTGTGTGTGTGTGTGTGTGTGTGTGTGTGTGTGTGTGTGTAGGTGTGTGTGTGTGTGTGTGTGTGTGTGTGTGTGTGTGTGTGTGTGTGTGTGTGTGTGTGTGTGTGTGTGTGTGTGTGTGTGTGTGTGTGTGTAGGTGTGTAGGTGTGTAGGTGTGTAGGTGTGTATGTGTGTAGTGTGTGTAGGTGTGTGTGTGTGTGTGTGTGTGTGTGTGTGTGTGTGTGTGTGTGTGTGTGTGTGTGTGTGTGTGTGTGTGTGTGTGTGTGTGTGTGTGTGTGTGTGTGTGTGTGTGTGTGTGTGTGTGTGTGTGTGTGTGTGTGTGTGTGTGTGTGTGTGTGTGTGTGTGTGTGTGTGTGTGTGTGTGTGTGTGTATGTGTATGTGTGTAGGTGTGTGGTAACAAAGACATTGCAGAGGCATGTCCACTCAGAAGCCACGAGTGACATAAATGACAAGTGAGAAAGAGAGAGAACGAGATGGACAAAGACTTCCTCCATGTTTGCTTCACTCATCCGTTCCCACTCTGTCCTCCCCATGGACTCTCTATGCGCAACAGTGAGTGTGTAGTGTGTGTAGTGTGTGTAGCGTGTGTGTGTGTGTGTAGCATCTTCTCCATCCTGTCCATTAGCAAAAGGACAACGAGAGGACAACCATGTCAACCAAACCCTGTTTAGACTTGGCCAAGTAGCTGTAACTATCAATGGAAGAGTTTCTATACGGATGGGACTTTTCTAGACATAATAAAAATAAAATCAATAATGGCAAAATCTGTGCACTACAACATTTGAAAAGATAAATAAATGAACATGCATGCTAGGCTAGTTTGGCACATTTTTCTTCTCGCCCAGCCTGCTGGTTACATGATCTCTTACCAAACACCATTATGTCAGACTTTTGACGTCGTTGACGGTCCATCTGTTCTCTCTCATTGACTCCTGTGTATTCTAATTCCAGCGTGTACTAGGTTGTTTACAAGCGGGGGGAAAAATTGCTTTTCATTTGAATTGGGCTTTAGACTAGGGCCTTACCCCTGAGGTTCCCCGTTATAGAGACTGTCTGTTACCACTGAGGTCCAACAGTATAGAGACTGTCTGTTACCACTGAGGTCCTACAGTATAGAGACTGTCTGTTACCACTGAGGTCCTACAGTATAGAGACTGTCTGTTCCCACTGAGGTCCTACAGTATAGAGACTGTCTGTTCCCACTGAGGTCCTACAGTATAGAGACTGTCTGTTCCCACTGAGGTCCTACATTATAGACTGTCTGTTCCCACTGAGGTCCTACAGTATAGAGACTGTCTGTTCCCACTGAGGTCATACAGTATAGAGACTGTCTGTTACCACTGAGGTCCTACGGTATAGAGACTATCTGTTACCACTGAGGTCCTACAGTATAGAGACCGTCTGTTACCACTGAGGTCCTACAGTATCTAGACTCTCTCTTACCATTGAGGTCCTACAGTATATAGACGGTCTCTTACCATTGAGGTCCTAGGGTATCTAGACTGTCTCTTACCATTGAGGTCCTACAGTATATAGACTGTCTCTTACCATTGAGGTCCTAGGGTATCTAGACTGTCTCTTACCACTGAGGTCCTACAGTATATAGACTGTCTCTTACAACTGAGGTCCTACAGTATCTAGACTCTCTCTTACCATTGAGGTCCTAGGGTATCTAGACTGTCTCTTACCACTGAGGTCCTACAGTATCTAGACTCTCTCTTACCATTGAGGTCCTAGGGTATCTAGACTGTCTCTTACCACTGAGGTCCTACAGTATCTAGACTCTCTCTTACCATTGAGGTCCTACAGTATATAGACTGTCTGTTACCACTGAGGTCCTACGGTATAGAGACTATCTGTTACCACTGAGGTCCTACAGTATAGAGACCGTCTGTTACCACTGAGGTCCTACAGTATCTAGACTCTCTCTTACCATTGAGGTCCTACAGTATATAGACGGTCTCTTACCATTGAGGTCCTAGGGTATCTAGACTCTCTCTTACCATTGAGGTCCTACAGTATATAGACTGTCTCTTACCATTGAGGTCCTAGGGTATCTAGACTGTCTCTTACCATTGAGGTCCTAGGGTATCTAGACTGTCTCTTACCACTGAGGTCCTACAGTATCTAGACTCTCTCTTACCATTGAGGTCCTAGGGTATCTAGACTGTCTCTTACCACTGAGGTCCTACAGTATATAGACTGTCTCTTACCATTGAGGTCCTACAGTATATAGACTGTCTCTTACCACTGAGGTCCTACAGTATATAGACTGTCTCTTACCACTGAGGTCCTACAGTATCTAGACTCTCTCTTACCATTGAGGTCCTACAGTATATAGACTGTCTCTTACCACTGAGGTCCTACAGTATATAGACTGTCTCTTACCACTGAGGTCCTACAGTATATAGACTGTCTCTTACCACTGAGGTCCTACAGTATCTAGACTCTCTCTTACCATTGAGGTCCTACAGTATATAGACTGTCTCTTACCACTGAGGTCCTACAGTATCTAGACTCTCTCTTACCATTGAGGTCCTACAGTATATAGACTGTCTCTTACCACTGAGGTCCTACAGTATATAGACTGTCTCTTACCACTGAGGTCCTACAGTATCTAGACTCTCTCTTACCATTGAGGTCCTACAGTATATAGACTGTCTCTTACCATTGAGGTCCTAGGGTATCTAGACTGTCTCTTACCATTGAGGTCCTACAGTATATAGACTGTCTCTTACCATTGAGGTCCTAGGGTATCTAGACTGTCTCTTACCACTGAGGTCCTACAGTATATAGACTGTCTCTTACCACTGAGGTCCTACAGTATCTAGACTCTCTCTTACCATTGAGGTCCTAGGGTATCTAGACTGTCTCTTACCACTGAGGTCCTACAGTATATAGACTGTCTCTTACCACTGAGGTCCTACAGTATCTAGACTCTCTCTTACCATTGAGGTCCTAGGGTATCTAGACTGTCTCTTACCACTGAGGTCCTACAGTATATAGACTGTCTCTTACCATTGAGGTACTCTTGAAGAAGATGTTGTTGCAGATGGAAGAGAAGAGTTTCAGACTCTCCTGTAGGCGGTTCTGAAAGAGGGGAATTCATTAGATGTAACATCAGTAAAACAGGCGTCTGTCACGTCAGTCCATGTGTAGTAATATTGTAACCGTGTTCATCAGGGAAAAGACAGGTAAAGATGTCGGGGTAACAATAGAGAGGTGTCTCACCATACATGGGTCCTCTACTAGAGTCATGTCGTATCCACTGAGAGAAACAACAAATACCACGGCCCGGACGTCCTCGAAACAACCAATCCACTTCCTCCTCTCTGTCCTCTGACCCCCCACATCATACATCCTGGAGAGGGGGAAGGGGGAGAGAATTATTTTGTATAAATATATCTTTTTTTAATGAGCGAGTGAGAAATCTGTACATTAGATGGAACACATCAGACTCATTGATTATGTGGAGTAGAGAACTTGGGCAGCCAGCGAGACAGGTTATTAGTGTGCTCGTGGTTTGGCCAATGTGTTTAGAGTGTTTTAGATCCATGTGATAATGACAGTTAGCCGTCAGCAGGAGGTTCACAGCATAGGTTCAAATAGGACACCTGCTACTATTTAGATTGTGTGTGTGTGTGTTTATCAATTAGCTAAAAGACAATTAGCAAGTTAATTAATTTACTCAGATTGAGGGAACCGTCTGTTGGGTCCTTCAGGAACACCTGGGTCCTCCGTGAAGCCCCTCGAGGTCCACACAGAGCTTGCGTCCCAATTGGCACACTATTCCCGATTCAGAGCAGTCTTTTTGATCAGGGCCCACGGGGCTCTGGTTGAAGTAGTGCACTACATGGGGAATAGAGTGTCATTTGGGACACGACCAGAGGGCTTAGAATAAGCCATAGATGATGGAAACCTCTGTCGTATTTTAGCGTAAGCCAACGTCATTAAAACAAAAAGGGATCTCATTTGGGATTTAGTGATGCCAGTCTCTTTTCTCCTCCCCTCCTAAAAGGTCCGGGGGCGAACGGTTGAACACCGTCACACTCAACTGCAATGAATACGTTTTTTTTAAATCACTTTTTACTCGCAATAAACCATAACAATTATTAATTCGCAATTAACTTGATATGCTACAGTCCATGTTGAGTATTGGTGAGTTTGTCTCTGCTCTCAGAAGATTCTACACTAAAACCCAAACAACTTGGAGGTCTGGTGCTGGCTAATGTGGTGTGAAATCAGCTGATAATCAGATAAATTGACACGTTGTACCAAAATGAACAAATGGCGCATTAGATGATGCATTCAGAGTACAATTTACAAAATGTCACACACTAAAACGTTTTGTTTTTCACATACTATTTATTTGGGGGTATTATTCATACACAACCTTGTCTAGCAGCTTGCTCCATCTGTTCAGCTAGTGTTATCACTGTGTTCGGTGTGTGTGTAGTATATCATATCATCCAGCCACATCTATAACGTCTGTTCAGCTAGTGTTATCACTGTGTTCGGTGTGTGTGTAGTATATCATATCATCCGGCCACATCTATAACGTCTGTTCAGCTAGTGTTATCACTGTGTTCGGTGTGTGTGTAGTATATCATATCATCTGGACATTGGTCTGTAGCTAATTGGACTTAATAGTTTATTTCTCTTGATGTGTTTTGAGGGTTTTATCTGAAGTAAATAAGGCAATAGACAGAGACAGTGAGATGCAATCTCATCCTAAATGACACCCCTAATTCCTATATAGTGCACTACGTTTGACCAGAGGCAATCGGACCCCGTGAATGGAATGCCAATCGGGCCCCGTGTATGGAATGCCAATAGGGCCCCGTGTATGGAATGCCAATCGGGCCCCGTGTATGGAATGCCAATCGGGCCCCGTGTATGGAATGCCAATAGGGCCCCGTGTATGGAATGCCAATAGGGCCCCGTGTATGGAATGCCAATCGGGCCCCGTGTATGTAATGCCAATTTAAAAAAAAAACGAATTTCAACCACATCTCAAAATCACAAAATGAACTAATGATGCAAGCCCCACCCTCCTTTCTCTTTCCCCTAGCCCCACCCTCCTTTCTCTTTCCCCCAGCCCCACCCTCCTTTCTCTTTCCCCCAGCCCCACCCTCCTTTCTCTTTCCCCTAGCCCCACCCTCCTTTCTCTTTCCCCTAGCCCCACCCTCCTTTCTCTTTCCCCTAGCCCCACCCTCCTTTCTCTTTCCCCTAGCCCCACCCTCCTTTCTCTTTCCCCTAGCCCCACCCTCCTTTCTCTTTCCCCTAGCCCCACCCTCCTTTCTCTTTCCCCTAGCCCCACCCTCCTTTCTCTTTCCCCTAGCCCCACCCTTTTTCTTTTCTCTTTCCCCTCCCCCAGCCCCACCCTCCTTTCTCTTTCCCCTAGCCCCACCCTCCTTTCTCTTTCCCCTAGCCCCACCCTCCTTTCTCTTTCCCCTAGCCCCACCCTCCTTTCTCTTTCCCCTAGCCCCACCCTCCTTTCTCTTTCCCCTAGCCCCACCCCTTTCTCTTTTCTTTTCTCCTCCCCCAGCCCCACCCTTTCTCTTTCCCCCAGCCCCACCCTTTCTCTTTTCTCTTTCCCCCAGCCCCACCCTCTTTTCTTTTCCCCCAGCCCCACCCTCTTTTCTTTCCCCCAGCCCCACCCTCTTTTCTCTTTCCCCCAGCCCCACCCTCTTTTCTCTTTCCCCCAGCCCCACCCTCTTTTCTCTTTCCCCCAGCCCCACCCTCTTTCCCCTCCCCCGCCACTCTCTTTTCTCTTTCCCCTCCCCCAGCCCCACCCTCTTTTCTCTTTTCCCTCCCCCAGCCCCACCCTCTTCTCTTTCCCAGCCCCACCCTCTTCCCTCCCCAGCCCCACCCTCTTCCCCTCCCCCAGCCCCAAACTCTTTTCTCTTTTCCCTCCCCCACCCTCTTCCCCTCGCCCAGCCCCACCCTCTTCCCCTCCCCCAGCCCCACCCTCTTCTCTTTCCCCTCCCCCAGCCCCACCCTCTTCCCCTCCCCCAGCCCCACACTCTTCCCCTCCCCAGCCCCACACTCTTCCCCTCCCCCAGCCCCACACTCTTCCCCTCCCCCAGCCCCACACTCTTCCCCTCCCCCAGCCCCACCCTCTTCCCCTCCCCCAGCCCCACCCTCTTCTCCTCCCCCAGCCCCACTTAACTTGTAAATTCCTTGGCCATTCATCAGTGTCGGTTAATTATCTGATGCTCTGATGAAGACAAGGTGAAATGGAGAGAGGCCGCGTCCCCATAGCACCCTATTCCCTATATAGTACACTACTTTTCACCAAAGCCCTATGGGACCTGAATAGGGTGCCACTTGGGATGGTGTCTCATCTCTCTAGAGGCGGAATGAGGGGGTCACAGGTCAATGGTAAGCAGGCTGTGTGTGTGTATGCACTAAACTGTCCCGTGACATCTGGGCGGCGAGGGCTGGTAGACGGAGGAGACGATGTGATTGGAGGATTAAACAAGTGTTCCATTCGTTCTTTCATTACATAGTTAATTAGGGGTTAGCTAACGAACTGCGACCTACGTTGACCTTGACTGTGTGTGTGTGTGTGTGTGTGTGTGTGTGTGTGTGTGTGTGTGTGTGTGTGTGTGTGTGTGTGTGTGTGTGTGTGTGTGTGTGTGTGTGTGTGTGTGTGTGTGTGTGTGTGTGTGTGTGTGTGTGTGTGTGTGTGTGAGGTTCAGGAATACATCTCTCCATCCCCATCTTTCTCTGGGTCCCTCACCACATACTTTAGAGAGAATGAAAGAGAGAATAGAGAAGGACAGATATTATAGTGAAGCCTCCCTCTCCTCCTTTTACCTGATCAGGTATTACAGCTCCGCCCACAACGCAAACACACTGTCAACAACTATGAGTCATAAAAAGCCTGTGTCTTTTCGAAAGAGAGGCAGACAATGGGTGACAACGAAGGCCTTACACACCCATTCATCCACTGGTCCTTTTAGTGCTCTACCATTTAACCTACCCCCGCAGTGCCTCCGCAGTGCCTCCGCAGTGCCTCCGCAGTGGCTGTGGGATTTAGCAGTAGTCAACGTGACAGAAAAACAACAAAAGCAAAGCGTGAGGAGTAGAGGAGGAGAGAGACCAGAAAGGAGGAAAACGAGAAAGATCAAGAGAGAGACCAAACAGAAACCACTTCCTGTCAGCCAGCAATATTTCAAAAGACTTTTATTTGACATCTAGATGACGCACACACACCTATGGGGCTGAAACGTAGACTACTACAGGGGCCGTATGTATCGAGACATCTACAGACTGTTGAACATTTCAAAGCACAACACACACTATATAAAGATCAGGATGAGCCTCTGCCCAGAGACGTGGTGCAACATCCCTGGCCCAATGTTGACGTTTCAATTATTCAAATAATTAACATTTGGCGTGATTCATAATTTAGTTTGTTTGAAAACATAAATTGAAGTGAAATTGGGTGTGAAATACACACATGAAAAGTCTCATCTCATAAATGTTACGAGATATTCCAGAGAACTGTCATATGTTTTTTCTGCCATCCTCTCCTCTCCTCTCCTCTCCTCTCCTCTCCTCTCCTCTCCTCTCTCCTCTCCTCTCCTCTCCTCTCCTCTCCTCTCCCTCCCCCCCCTCCTCCTCCCCTCCCCCTCTCCTCTCCTCTCCTCTCCTCTCCTCTCCTCTCCTCTCCTCTCCTCTCTCTCTCCTCTCCTCTCCCCTCCCCTCCCCTCCCCTCCCCTCCCCTCCCCCCCTCCCCTCCCTCCTCCTCTCCTCTCCTCTCCTCTCCTCTCCCTCCCCTCCCCTCCCCTCCCCTCCCCTCTCCTCTCCTCTCCTCTCCTCTCCTCCCTCCCCTCCCCTCTCCCCTCCTCTCTCTCTCCTCTCTCAGTAAGTGTGTATAACAGATACCTCCACTTCAGTATCCATCTTGTTTAGACAAAGGTGAAATGGACAAAAAAAATCATTTTCTTTGGAGAGATTTGACCTTTTCCTCGTCTGTCCGTCCGTGTTGTGTTGTGCTGAGGGTTATTGTCTTTGAGGAGATTGAAAACGGGGGACTCAGTCCCCGTACCCCCATCCACAGAGATTTACGACTAGAGTGGGGTGCGTGTGTGTGTGGGTGTGAGAGAGTGTGTGTGTGTGTTATATGTGATGGGTAATTTTTGTCAATAAAAGCATCTATAGTGCAGTTTGATTGACAGCTTTCAATTTCATGTGTCCATGACCCTACATGCTGATTGTATGTGCGTGTGTGTGGTGTGGTGTTGATTCAGGTAAACCAAATCAACTATTGTATTGCTCCTAGACAGAGGCCATCACACAGATATTCTGCCAATTTGTGAAACACACACACACACACACACACACACACACACACACACACACACACACACACACACACACACACACACACACACACACACACACACACACACACACACACACACACACACACACACACACACACAGAGGTAAAAGGGTCTGTGTCATATTGACATGCAGTTCCCACAACGCAGTGTGACAATGTTTAGATGCAAAACAAAGGCCCCTTATGAAAAGTCTCTCGCCACAGCCCAGGTAATATGGTTTATCATTTTAAATACAGAGGTAATATCGTTACGTTTTCATAATTCATATGAAATGCAGAGGTAATATTGTTAGTTATTATAATTCATAGGAAGTGAATTTTACAGAGCAGGTGTAGGAGACTGGAGTGTGGGTTACATCCCAAATGACACCCTTTTCCCTATAGGGTACACTACTCTGGTCTAAAGTAGTGTATTATTTAGAGAATAGAGTCCCACTTGGGATACAGATTGTGTTTGGAACAGTTGTTTAGAGAGAGAGAGAGGAGCCTCATTGGAACAGTTGTTTAGAGAGAGAGAGGAGCTCCATTGGAACAGTTGTTTAGAGAGTGAGGAGCTCCATTGGAACAGTTGTTTAGAGAGAGAGGAGCTCCATTGGAACAGTTGTTTAGAGAGAGAGAGAGAGGAGCTCCATTGGAACAGTTGTTTAGAGAGAGAGAGAGAGAGAGAAGCCTCATTGGAACAGTTGTTTAGAGAGAGAGAGGAGCTCCATTGGAACAGTTGTTTAGAGAGAGAGGAGCTCCATTGGAACAGTTGTTTACAGAGAGAGAGAGGAGCTCCATTGGAACAGTTGTTTAGAGAGAGAGAGAGAGGAGCTCCATTGGAACAGTTGTTTAGAGAGAGAGAGAGGAGCTCCATTGGAACAGTTGTTTAGAGAGAGAAAGAGGAGCTCCATTGGAACAGTTGTTTAGAGAGAGAGAGAGGAGCTCCATTGGAACAGTTGTTTAGAGAGAGAAAGAGGAGCTCCATTGGAACAGTTGAGCTCCAGAGAGAGAGAGAGGAGCTCCATTGGAACAGTTGTTTAGAGAGAGAGAGAGAGGAGCTCCATTGGAACAGTTGTTTAGAGAGAGAGGAGCTCCATTGGAACAGTTGAGAGAGAGAGAGAGGAGCTCCATTGGAACAGTTGTTTAGAGAGAGAGAGAGAGAGGAGCTCCATTGGAACAGTTGTTTAGAGAGAGAGAGAGAGGAGCTCCATTGGAACAGTTGTTTAGAGAGAGAGAGAGAGAGAGAGGAGCTCCATTGGAACAGTTGTTTAGAGAGAGAGAGAGGAGCTCCATTGGAACAGTTGTTTAGAGAGAGAGAGGAGCTCCATTGGAACAGTTGTTTAGAGAGAGAGAGAGGAGCTCCATTGGAACAGTTGTTTAGAGAGAGAGAGAGGAGCTCCATTGGAACAGTTGTTTAGAGAGAGAGAGAGAGGAGCTCCATTGGAACAGTTGTTTAGAGAGAGAGAGAGAGGAGCTCCATTGGAACAGTTGTTTAGAGAGAGAGAGAGGAGCTCCATTGGAACAGTTGTTTAGAGAGAGAGAGAGGAGCTCCATTGGAACAGTTGTTTAGAGAGAGAGTAATCAATTAGAGGAGCTCCATTGGAACAGTTGTTGGAAATGGCAGAGAAAGACGACAGCAGTGAAGTCCTACCCATTGGAACAGAAATGTTTAGCAAAGTGGAGTTGAGGTACAGTAGTGGTGGAGGAGCTTCACCATTGGAACAGTTGTTTCACCATCTGAAAGGGAGACCCAACAGTAGTGGTGGTACCAGTGCTTCACCATCTGAAAGGAGCTCCATGATGAGAACAGTTGCTTCACCATCTGAAAGGGAGCCCTGAGACCCAGCAGTAGTGGTGGAGCTTCACCATCGCACTGAGACCCAACAGAGTCGATGCTTCACCATCTGAAAGGGACGCTCCCGGAGTCGAGAATCAATTACCGGTGCTTTTGGAGTCGACTCTCCACCCCTTCGTCATTTCAGTTACCAGTTGGAAATGGCAGAGAAAGGCCAACGACAGCAGTGAAGTCCTGTACCACTAAACGTTGAGAAGGGAGGGAGGAAATGCACATTTAGCAAAGTGGAGTTGAGGTACAGTAGTGGTGGTACCGGTGCTTCACCATCTGAAAGGTGAGACCCAACAGTAGTGGTGGTACCGGTGCTTCACCATCTGAAAGGGAGACCCAACAGTAGTGGTGGTACCGGTGCTTCACCATCTGAAAGGGACGCTCCTGAGACCCAACAGTAGTGGTGGTACCGGTGCTTCACCATCTGAAAGGGACGCCCTGAGACCCAACAGTAGTGGTGGTACCGGTGCTTCACCATCTGAAAGGGAGACCCAACAGTAGTGGTGGTACCGGTGCTTCACCATCTGAGACCCAACAGTAGTGGTGGTACCGGTGCTTCACCCCATCTGAAAGGGACGGAGACCCAACAGTAGTGGTGGTACCGGTGCTTCCCCATCTGAAAGGGAGACCCAACAGTAGTGGTGATGAGACCCAACAGTAGTGGTGGTACCGGTGCTTCCCCATCTGAAAGGGACGCTCCGTGATGAGACCCAACAGTAGTGGTGGTACCGGTGCTTCCCCATCTGAAAGGGACGCTCCGTGATGAGACCCAACAGTAGTGGTGGTACCGGTGCTTCCCATCTGAAAGGGAGACCCAACAGTAGTGGTGGTACCGGTGCTTCCCCATCTGAAAGGGAGACCCAACAGTAGTGGTGGTACCGGTGCTTCCCCATCTGAAAAGGACGCTCCGTGATGAGACCCAACCTGTTGCTGGCAGCAGTGCAGCTGCATTGTGAATTCACAAGGAATTTTATAAATTGTTCTTAGTGTTTTAATGGAAGCCGATAAAAATAAGTGGCAGTTTAACGTTTCTCTCCATTTGTCATCCCTACTATGTTTGTTTGTGTGTGTGTGTGTGTGTGTGTGTGTGTGTGTGTGTGTGTGTGTGTGTGTGTGTGTGTGTGTGTGTGTGTGTGTGTGTGTGTGTGTGTGTGTGTGTGTGTGTGTGTGTGTGTGTGTGTGTGTGTGTGTGCGCCTGGTTATCAAACTCTAGTCCCCTGTGTGTTGATAAGGCCTGTTAGGGTATTGACATATTGACTTCCTGCTGACTCAATCACAGACCAATCAGATATAAGTTTGTCTGATTGGCACTAGCCAAATTGGCTGTTAGAGATAAAGTCTCCGTGACAAAATGAGGCTGTGTGAGATAACATGACATGGTCCCAAAGATGAAAAGATACCAGCACCTGGCACAGGTATTTTTGATCACTTGTAAGTTAAAACCTCGTACTTAAAGTTAACCTGAAAACTATCGTCAGCGCGGCTTTAAAGACCAATGCGACTAAGATATTTTGCCGTGTGACCACAAGTTTTATTTTGGGAGCATTGTGTCTTGGGCTGTTCTAAAACTACTTGTGCATCGTAAACCACTTGTTCACACTTTGTTCGCTCGTGTTACCTCATTGGCTAGCTAGCTGACAACCTGGTAACTTGACCAGTATTATCGAACAGTGGAGGCTGGTGGGAGGAGCTACAGGAGGATGGGCTCGTTGTAATGGAATGGATGGAATGGTATCAAACACATCGAGCATCTGGAAACCACATGTTTGACTCTGTTCCATTCCATTTCAGCCATTACAACGAGCCCATCCTCCTATAGCTCCTCCCACCAGCCTCCATCTATTCCACTTCAGCCATTACAACGAGCCCATCCTCCTATAGCTCCTCCCACCAGCCTCTACTGATATCCAAACAGTTGGAACGAAAGGAGAAGGGATAGCTTCTTCAGGAGATCAATAACCATAGCAATTAATTAATTAAGAAATTACAGATCTCTTGCATGTAATCAACGCACAACGTTTTTAAAGAGACAGTGTACCATTTTCAATGTAATGGGGCGGCAGGGTAGCCTAGTGGTTAGAGCGTGTGACTAGTAACCGGAAGGTTGCAAGTTCAAACCCCCGAGCTGACAAGGTACAAATCTGTCGTTCTGCCCCTGAACAGGCAGTTAACCCACTGTTCCTAGGCCGTCATTGAAAATAAGAATTTGTTCTTAACTGACTTGCCCGGTTAAATAAAGGTAAAATAAAATAAAAATGTAATATATCTCAATAGGGCAATGGTACTTTTACACCAGCTTTTATCATAAACCCATGTCTTTGAAGCGTTACGTGTTAGTTTCTAGGGCACAACATGTGCTTCAGAAGAAGCTAGAATTCATACAGGCCCAATATACGCTCAATCAATTGGGAAAACATTTTCTGGTGCTCTTAAATTTAATCTGGTGCTCCTAAATTTAATCTGGTGCTTCTAACATTTTTAAATTGGGAGCACCAGTGCTACCAATTAATTTCTTTAAAATTTAGAGCCCTGGTAGTAGGCCTTCGTACTTTGGGAAAGTTTTATTTTCTACAACAACAAGAGAAGACACACAATAGTATTATTTACCTGAAGAGCAGGTGTTTGACTTTGAACTGCGTCTCTATGACCCCGGTGGTCCTCAGTCTGACCCTCAGGACATCCGTCTCCGTGGGAACGTAGTCCGGAGAGATGATACGACCCATGTTCTCAAAGAAACTAAAGGAGGAGGATGAGAAAGACAAAATATTAGATTATTTGATCTAAACATCGTATATCTGAAAAGGTAACAATTTCAAAAGCTAGAGAAAGAGAGATGGAGAGAGACATACAGAGAGAGAGACAGTATGCCTGAGAGACAGACAGAGAGAGATACAGTATGCCTGAGAGACAGACAGAGAGACATACAGTATGCCTGAGAGACAGACAGAGAGACATACAGTATGCCTGAGAGACAGACAGAGAGACATACAGTATGCCTGAGAGACAGACAGAGAGACATACAGTATGCCTGAGAGACAGACAGAGAGACATACAGTATGCCTGAGAGACAGACAGAGAGAGAGACAGTATGCCTGAGAGACAGACAGAGAGACATACAGTATGCCTGAGAGACAGACAGAGAGACATACAGTATGCCTGAGAGACAGACAGAGAGACATACAGTATGCCTGAGAGACAGATCACAAGGTTCTGGAGGGGCTGCAGCACCCTTATAGAATCACAAGGTTCTGGAGGGGCTGCAGCACCCTTATAGAATCACAAGGTTCTGGAGGGGCTGCAGCACCCTTATAGAATCACAAGGTTCTGGAGGGGCTGCAGCACCCTTATAGAATCACACGGTTCTGGAGGGGCTGCAGCACCCTTATAGAATCACAAGGTTCTGGAGGGGCTGCAGCACCCTTATAGAATCACAAGGTTCTGGAGGGGCTGCAGCACCCTTGATAAATGTAAATACATCTGCCAAAGCTATAGAATTACTGCTGTCTGTTCAGAAATAAATGAAACCATTCAGTATGTCCTACTACACCATGAGAAGGCCCATAATTTAGCCACAGAGGATCAATAGCATCTTGTTTTTTAAATGTATTGCTTAGCTGTGGATTGTAGTCCAATAACAAGGAATAGCCTACAGTCTGGAATGAGCCACACATCTTTTAGTGAAAAAACAGCATGCAGGTAATATTTCACATACAACCGCAGGAAAACAGGTAGGAGGCAAATGTCTCCTCCTGAAAATAGAAGACTCTATGCTGTAGGCCACCAAAACATTTGATCAACTTCCAAATACTGTTTTACAAGAGAGAGACCGAGACGAGAGACAGAGACGAGACAGAGATGAGACAGAGAGACAGAGAGACAGAGACGAGACAGAGACAAGACAGAGAGACAGAGATGAGACAGAGACGAGACAGAGACAGAGAGACAGAGAGACAGAGAGAGACAGAGACGAGACAGAGAGACAGAGAGACAGAGATGAGACAGAGAGACAGAGACAGAGAGACAGAGATGAGACAGAGACGAGACAGAGAGACAGAGATGAGACAGAGAGACAGAGATGAGACAGAGAGACAGAGATGAGACAGAGAGACAGAGATGAGACCGAGACAGAGAGACAGAGATGAGACAGAGAGACAGAGATGAGACAGAGAAACCGAGATGAGACAGAGAGACAGAGATGAGACCGAGACAGAGAGACAGAGACGAGACAGAGAGACAGAGATGAGACAGAGAGACCGAGACGAGACAGAGAGACAGAGACGAGACAGAGAGACAGAGAGACAGAGATGAGACAGAGAAAATGGGTGTGCTATTTACCAATAGATTATGTACAGCTGCAGCGATCGGTTAGCTGCTTAGCTAGCTGATGTTTGAAGTTGGTGAGGGAGATAAAAGTCTCCAACTTCAGCAATTTTTGCAATTCGTTCCAGTCACAGGCAGCAGAGTACTGGAACGAAAGGCGGCCGAATGAGGTGTTGGCTTTAGGGATGATCAATGAGATACACCTGCTGGAGCGCGTGCTACGGATGGGTGTTGCCATCGTGACCAGTGAGCTGAGATAAGGCGGAGCTTTGCCTAGCATGGCCTTGTAGATGACCTGAAGCCAGTGGGTCTGGCGACGAATATGTAGCGAGGGCCAGCCGACTAGAGCATACAAGTCGCAGTGGTGGGTAGTATAAGGTGCTTTAGTGACAAAACGGATGGCACTGTGATAAACTGCATCCAGTTTGCTGAGTAGAGTGTTGGAAGCAATTTTGTAGATGACGTCGCCGAAGTCAAGGATCGGTAGGATAGTCAGTTTTACTAGGGTAAGCTTGGCAGCGTGAGTGAAGGAGGCTTTGTTTTGCGGAATAGAAAGCCGATTCTTGATTTGATTTTCGATTGGAGATGTTTGATATGGGTCTGGAAGGAGAGTTTGCAGTCTAGCCAGACACCTAGGTACTTATAGGTGTCCACATATTCAAGGTCGGAGCCATCCAGTGTGGTGATGCTAGTCGGGCATGCGGGTGCAGGCAGCGATCGGTTGAAAAGCATGCATTTGGTTTTACTAGCGTTTAAGAGCAGTTGGAGGCCACGGAAGGAGTGTTGTATGGCATTGAAGCTCGATTGGAGGTTAGATAGCACAGTGTCCAATGACGGGCCGAAAGTGCATACAATGGTGTCGTCTGCGTAGAGGTGGATCAGGGAATCGCCCGCAGCAAGAGCAACATCATTGATATATACAGAGAAAAGAGTCGGCCCGAGAATTGAACCCTGTGGCTCCCCCATAGAGACTGCCAGAGGACCGGACAACATGCCCTCCGATTTGACACACTGAACTCTGTCTGCAAAGTAATTGGTGAACCAGGCAAGGCAGTCATCCGAAAAACCGAGGCTACTGAGTCTGCCGATAAGAATATGGTGATTGACAGAGTCGAAAGCCTTGGCAAGGTCGCTGAAGACGGCTGCACAGTACTGTCTTTTATCGATGGCGGTTATGATATCGTTTAGTACCTTGAGTGTGGCTGAGGTGCACCCGTGACCGGCTCGGAAACCGGATTGCATAGCGGAGAAGGTACGGTGGGATTCGAGATGGTCAGTCACCTGTTTGTTGACTTGGCTTTCGAAGACCTTAGATAGGCAGGGCAGGATGGATATAGGTCTGTAACAGTTTGGGTCCAGGGTGTCACCCCCTTTGAAGAGGGGGATGACTGCAGCAGCTTTCCAGTCCTTGGGGATCTCAGACGATATGAAAGAGAGGTTGAACAGGCTGGTAATAGGGGTTGCGACAATGGCGGCAGATAGTTTCAGAAATAGAGGGTCCAGATTGTCAAGCCCAGCTGATTTATACGGGTCCAGGTTTTGCAGCTCTTTCAGAATATCTGCTATCTGGATTTGGGTAAAGGAGAACCTGGAGAGGCTTGGGCGAGGAGCTGCGGGGGGGCCGGGGCTGTTGGCCGAGGTAGGAGTAGCCAGGCGGAAGGCATGGCCAGCCGTTGAGAAATGCTTGTTGAAGTTTTCGATAATCATGGATTTGTCGGTGGTGACCGTGTTCCCTAGCCTCAGTGCAGTGGGCAGCTGGGAGGAGGTGCTCTTGTTCTCCATGGACTTCACAGTGTCCCAGAACTTTTTGGAGTTGGAGCTACAGGATGCAAACTTCTGCCTGAAGTAGCTGGCCTTAGCTTTCCTGACTGACTGCGTGTATTGGTTCCTGACTTCCCTGAACAGTTGCATATCGCGGGGACTGTTCGATGCTATTGCAGTCCGCCACAGGATGTTTTTGTGCTGGTCGAGGGCAGTCAGGTCTGGAGTGAACCAAGGGCTGTATCTGTTCTTAGTTCTGCATTTTTTGAACGGAGCATGCTTATCTAAAATGGTGAGGAAGTTACTCTTAAAGAATGACCAGGCATCCTCAACTGACGGGATGAGGTCAATGTCCTTCCAGGATACCCGGGCCAGGTCGATTAGAAAGGCCTGCTCACAGAAGTGTTTTAGGGAGCGTTTGACAGTGATGAGGGGTGGTCGTTTGACTGCGGCACCGTAGCGGATACAGGCAATGAGGCAGTGGTCGCTGAGATCCTGGTTGAAGACAGCGGAGGTGTATTTGGAGGGCCAGTTGGTCAGGATGACGTCTATGAGGGTGCCCTTGCTTACAGAGTTAGGGTTGTACCTGGTGGGTTCTTTGATGATTTGTGTGAGATTGAGGGCATCTAGCTTAGATTGTAGGACTGCCGGGGTGTTAAGCATATCCCAGTTTAGGTCACCTAGCAGAACAAACTCTGAAGCTAGATGGGGGGCAATCAATTCACAAATGGTGTCCAGGGCACAGCTGGGAGCTGAGGGGGGTCGGTAGCAGGCGGCAACAGTGAGAGACTTATTTCTGGAGAGAGTAATTTTCAGAATTAGTAGTTCGAACTGTTTGGGTATGGACCTGGAAAGTATGACATTACTTTGCAGGCTATCTCTGCAGTAGACTGCAACTCCTCCCCCTTTAGCAGTTCTATCTTGACGGAAGATGTTATAGTTGGGTATGGAAATCTCTGAATTTTTGGTGGCCTTCCTGAGCCAGGATTCAGACACGGCAAGGACATCAGGGTTAGCAGAGTGTGCTAAAGCAGTGAGTAAAACAAACTCTACCTGTGTAAGTGCCTCTACTCTACCTGTGTAAGTGCCTCTACTCTACCTGTGTAAGTGCCTCTACTCTACCTGTGTAAGTGCCTCTACTCTACCTGTGTAAGTGCCTCTACTCTACCTGTGTAAGTGCCTCTACTCTACCTGTGTAAGTGCCTCTACTCTACCTGTGTAAGTGCCTCTACTCTACCTGTGTAAGTGTCTCTACTCTACCTGTGTAAGTGTCTCTACTCTACCTGTGTAAGTGCCTCTACTCTACCTGTGTAAGTGCCTCTACTCTACCTGTGTAAGTGCCTCTACTCTACCTGTGTAAGTGTCTCTACTCTACCTGTGTAAGTGTCTCTACTCTACCTGTGTAAGTGTCTCTACTCTACCTGTGCAAGTGTCTCTACTCTACTGCTCTACGCCACGACGCAAATGCAATGATATGCATGCAAGGATTCATTATAAAAGGGCATTTTTTCG
>NC_060190.1:4170701-4176908 GCF_021184085.1 Oncorhynchus gorbuscha
AGTGTGATAAGAGATCCTGTAACTAACTATGAGAGTGGTGACACACAACTTCAGTATGAGTAATGTGTTAAGCCGGGCCGAGGACAGTCAGCTGTCAGGGAGTAATGATTCCTTATGAACACATTCTCCAATATTAATCTTTGCTGACACCTGTATATTGATTTGTGTCAGAAAAATAAGCAGCTCAGAGGTCACCAAGCCGAGCCACGTGCTGCTTGTTAGGACCTCCCCCCTGTACCCTCACTGTCTGTGTTGGTCAAAACCTCCCCCCTTCAAAAGTGTCACAGTGTGCAGGCCAAAAAAGGCCCCTTTACACAGTGATGAGATGTGTCCTGATGAGATGTGTCCTGATGAGATGTGTCCTGATGAGATGTGTCCTGATGAGATCTGTCCTGATGAGATGTGTCCTGATGAGATGTGTCCTGATGAGATGTGTCCTGATGAGATGTGTCCTGATTAAATGTGTCCTGATGAGATGTGTCCTGATGAGATGTGTCCCGATGAGATCTGTCCTGATGAGATGTGTCCTGATGAGATGTGTCCTGATGAGATGTGTCCCGATGAGATCTGTCCTGATGAGATGTGTCCTGATGAGATGTGTCCTGATGAGATGTGTCCTGTTGTATTCAGATTATAAACACCCCACCTGATGGTCCGATCCTTCCTCTACCCTCCCGTCTCCCCGTTCAAAACAAACACATTCCTGGCCTTGTTTCCCGGCCGCTTTATTTGAAGTGTGTGATGTCAGATCAGACGTACCAGAGCTTCCCAGAAAAGTTTTATTTAAAAAAATAGCTTTTCTCCATCCCAACTTCTCTCTCCCCTCCCCCTCCCCCACCATCTCCATCCTACTTCCTCTCTCCCCCCTCTCGATTTTTCTCCCCTGCACCCTCCCTCTTCAAAGAAACATTCTCCATTGACTAGAAACTTAGCCTCCTCTGTTAACAGACTAATGGACACAGACCCTCTCTCCTCCCCCACCATCATCTCTCTCTCTCTGTTAACAGCCTAATGGACACAGACCCTCTCTCCTTCCCCCAGGTGTTTGTAAAGTAATCTGATCTCAATATCTGAGGGCTCCGTCAGCCCTGTGTATAGTCTATATGTGTGTAGGAAGGGGGATACAATTCCAGATACCCCCATTCACCTCTGCAGCCATTGTCTGCTATGCCGTCAGCATAGCTAATGCTCCAGTCACTACTCACCCCGAGGCGAGATACGGGAACACACACACACACACACACACACACACACACACACACACACACACACACACACACACACACACACACACACACACACACACACACACACACGATAGAGAGAGAGAGAGTAAGGAGGGTGAGCCAGAGAAAAGGAGGGAGAGAAAAAGGAGGAGGGGAAAGTGAGGGAACAATGAAGACTGCAGAGGGAAAAAAACAACACGTCAGAAAAGACTTGAGGGCCTCAGTTTGCATCCCAAATGGCACCCTACTCCCTATATAGTGCACTACTTCTGACCTGGGCCCATAGTGCACTATAGAGGGGATAGGGAGCCATTGGGACGCAGCCTCAGTCTTCACTACTCCTACAGCAGCCTCAGGCTTCACTACTCCTACAGCAGCCTCAGGCTTCACTACTCCTACAGCAGCCTCAGTCTTCACTACTCCTACAGCAGCCTCAGTCTTCACTACTCCTACAGCAGCCTCAGTCTTCACTACTCCTACAGCAGCCTCAGTCTTCACTACTCCTACAGCAGCCTCAGTCTTCACTACTCCTACAGCAGCCTCAGTCTTCACTACTCATAACTGCTACAGCAGCCTCAGTCTTCACTACTCATAACTGCTACAGCAGCCTCAGGTCTAGACAGGTTTTAAAGGACTAATCCCAAGGTAGTGTGTGTGTGTGTGTGTGTGTGTGTGTGAGAGAGAGTTTCCACCAAACCCCTCATTCAACCACACCTTACAGAGCAGGTCAATAGGATGTATGTATGACAGTTGTATGTACATTGTTTATTGGGGCGGCATGCGCACGTTCATGAATGAAAACGTATCCAGGGCGTTATTAGACAGGATCATGTAGAACTACAAGTGAATCGGTACCCTGATATAATAATGGTCAGAAAGGACGACGTCTGGACCACAAACTGGATGTTGTTCAGCTGTACATTCATATTGTATGGATGAGCAGGTTCAAACTGCCACATCCCGGACCACGAAAACAACCCTGTGATCATGAAGGACACAGACATACAAAACCACCTACTTGCCTGCCAAGGGACTTGGAGGGACAGATTGCAGGGGTGTCACATAATGGTTGTCCAACTTACTTTCTTTTAAGGGCTGGGGGTATGTTTGTATTGTTGTGGTAGCGAGAGGTTACTATGTACTGCCTGGAAGTGAGGCTTCAACATTCTCTTCTTGATATGGTCTCTTCTTGATATAGTATTTCTGGACAATGTTACAAAAACAATATGTGGAATGCAGCTGAACTGGCTGAGATCTGGCGTTCAATCATTAACTACTGCAGTGTTGTGTTAAAGCTGAGAGCTTTTCTGCTCAACGGAATTCTCTGCACTGTTCTAGAATTGGACACAGTTCAAGAATCTTCAGTGTTCTAGAATCGTCAACACTGTTCTAGAATTTTCAACACTGTTCTAGAATCCTCAGACAATAAAATTACATCCCCCAGAGTTCTGAGTGCCCCCTCCTTGTTGACATAGCTGGTGGAATGAGAGAAAATTCTCTCTCTGCTGAATAAAACCACTCCACAACCCCAGGCCTGGGATCTGAGGCAAATAAAGGAGGGATGAGACAGAGGAAGGGCCTTCTTTATGTCTCTCTATGTCAAATCAAATAACATTTTATTGGTTGCGTACACATATTTTGCAGATGCTCATGCAGGTGCGGCGAAAATCTTATTTTTCTAGCTCCAACAGCGCAGTAATACCTAACAATACAAAACTATACACACTAATCCAAAACATTTAAATAAAGGAATTAAGAAGTATCAGAACGAGCAATGTCAGAGTCCAGAATAAAGAAATACACTGAGTGTACAAAACATTAGGAACACCTTCCTAATATTGAGTTGCACCTCCTTTGGCCCTCAGAACAGTCTCAATTCATCGGGTCATGGACTACAAGGTGTTCCTCAGGGATGCTGGCCCATGTTGACTCCAATGCTTCCCACAGTTGTGTCAAGTTGGCTGGATGTCCTTTGAGTGGTGACCATTCTTGATACACACGGGAAACTGTTGAGCATGAAACACCCAGCAGCATTGAAATCCTTGACATACTCAAGCCTGGCACCTACTACCATACCCTGTTCAAAGGCACTTAAATATGTTGTCTTGCCCATTCACACACTGAATGAGACAAATATACCATCCATGTCTAAATTGTCTCAAGGCTTAAAAATCCTTCTTAAACCAGTCTCCTCACCTTCATCTTTAACCAGTCTCCTCCCCTTCATCTTTAACCAGTCTCCTCCCCTTCATCTTTAACCAGTCTCCTCCCCTTCATCTTTAACCAGTCTCCTCCCCTTCATCTATAACCAGTCTCCTCCCCTTCATCTTTAACCAGTCTCCTCCCCTTCATCTTTAACCTGTCTCCTCCCCTTCATCTTTAACCTGTCTCCTCCCCTTCATCTTTAACCAGTCTCCTCCCCTTCATCTATAACCAGTCTCCTCCCCTTCATCTTTAACCAGTCTCCTCCCCTTCATCTTTAACCACTCTCCTCCCCTTCATCTTTAACCACTCTCCTCCCCTTCATCTTTAACCACTC
Organism: Oncorhynchus gorbuscha; assembly: GCF_021184085.1. Taxonomy (NCBI): domain Eukaryota; kingdom Metazoa; phylum Chordata; class Actinopteri; order Salmoniformes; family Salmonidae; genus Oncorhynchus; species Oncorhynchus gorbuscha. Next base: position 4,174,467 of record NC_060190.1, read on the forward strand.
TCCTCCCCTTCATCTTTAACCTGTCTCCTCCCCTTCATCTTTAACCTGTCTCCTCCCCTTCATCTTTAACCTGTCTCCTCCCCTTCATCTTTAACCTGTCTCCTCCCCTTCATCTTTAACCTGTCTCCTCCCCTTCATCTTTAACCTGTCTCCTCCCCTTCATCTTTAACCTGTCTCCTCCCCTTCATCTTTAACCTGTCTCCTCCCCTTCATCAACACTGATTGAAGTGGATTTAACAGGTGACATTAATAAGGGACCATAGTTTTCATCTGGATTCACCTGTCTGTCATGGATAGGACAAGTGTTCCTAATGTTTTGTACATTCAGTGTATATGTATATGATAGAAAAGGTGTGTACAGCAGTAGTTATATATGGATGAGCCTTGACAAGAGTACAATATATACAGGATGTAAACATTATCAAAGTGACCAGTGTTCAATGACTATGTACATAGGGCGGCAGTCTCTAAGGTGCAGGGTAGAGTAACCGGGTGGTGGCCGGATAGTAACAGTGACTAAGTTCAGGGCAGGGTACTGGGCGGAGGTCGGTTAGTGATGACTATTTAACAGTCTGATGGCCTGGAGATAGAAGCTGTTTATCGGTCTCTTGGATCCAGCTTTGATGCACCTGTACGGTCTCCGCTTTCTAGATGGTAGCGGGGTGAACAGGTTGTGGCTCGTGTGGCTGAGGTCCTTGATGATCTTCTTGGCCTTCCTGTGACACGGGGTGCTGTAGACCAGGGTCTCCGGGGTGCTGTAGACCAGGGTCTCCGGGGTGCTGTAGACCAGGGTCTCCGGGGTGCTGTAGACCAGGGTCTCCGGGGTGCTGTAGACCAGGGTCTCCGGGGTGCTGTAGACCTGGGTCTCCGGGGTGCTGTAGACCTGTAGACCTGGGTCTCCGGGGTGCTGTAGACCAGGGTCTCCGGGGTGCTGTAGACCAGGGTCTCCGGGGTGCTGTAGACCTGGGTCTCCCAAACTGGGTCCACTCCCCCAGGTGCATGTTTTCTTTTTGCCCTGGCCCTCCACAGCTGATTCAAATAACCATCTCATCATCAAGCTTTGATTATTTGAATCAGCTGTGTAGCACTTGGGCAAAAACTAAAATATGGACTCAGGACCCAGTTTGGAGGGCAGGCAGTGTGCCCCCGGTGATGCATTGACCACACCACCCTCTGGAGTAGAGGTCGACCGATTATGATTCTTCAACGCCGATACCGATTATTGGAGGACAAAAAAAAAAGCTGATACCGATTGAATCGGCCAATTTTTAAATGTATTTGTAATAATGACAATTCCAATACTGAATGAACACTTATTTTAACTTAATATATCAATAAAATCAATTTAGCCTACAATAAATAATGAAACATGTTCAATTTGGTTTTAATAATGCAAAAACAAAGTGTTGGAGAAGAAAGTAAAAGTGCAATATGTGCTATGTAAGAAAGCTAACGTTTCAGTTCCTTGCTCAGAACATGTGAAAGCTGGTGGTTCCTTTTAACAGTCTTCAATAATCATTTGATTAAAAGTTAAGGTTAAAAAAAAGGTAAGAAGTTTTAGGTTGTAGTTATTATACACTGCTCAAAAAAATAAAGGGAACACTAAAATAACACATCCTAGATCTGAATGAATGAAATATTCTTATTAAATACTTTTTTCTTTACATAGTTGAATGTGCTGACAACAAAATCACACAAAAACTATCAATGGAAATCAAATTTATCAACCCATGGAGGTCTGGATTTGGAGTCACACTCAAAATTAAAGTGGAAAACCACACTACAGGCTGATCCAACTTTGATGTAATGTCCTTAAAACAAGTCAAAATGAGGCTCAGTAGTGTGTGTGGCCTCCACGTGCCTGTATGACCTCCCTACAATGCCTGGGCATGCTCCTGGCGGATGGTCTCCTGAGGGATCTCCTCCCAGACCTGGACTAAAGCGAGACATGATGTCCCAGATGTGCTCAATTGGATTCAAGTCTGGGGAACGGGCGGGCCAGTCCATAGCATCAATGCCTTCCTCTTGCAGGAACTGCTGACACACTCCAGCCACATGAGGTCTAGCATTGTCTTGCATTAGAAGGAAACCAGGGCCAACCGCACCAGCATATGGTCTCACAAGGGGTCTGAGGATCTCATCTCGGTACCTAATGGCAGTTAGGCTACGTCTGGCGAGCACAGAGGACTGTGCACCCCCCCAAAGAAATGCCACCCCACACCACCGCCAAACCGGTCATGCTGGAGGATGTTGCAGGCAGAAGAACGTTCTCCACGGCGTCTCCAGACTATCACGTCTGTCACGTGCTCAGTGTGAACCTGCTTTCATCTGTGAAGAACACAGGGCGCCAGTGGCGAATTTGCCAATCTTGGTGTTCTCTGGCAAATGCCAAACGTCCTGCACGGTGTTGGGCTGTAAGCACAACCCCCACCTGTGGACGTC
>NC_060190.1:4177008-4243318 GCF_021184085.1 Oncorhynchus gorbuscha
TGCTGGAGGTCATTTTCCAGGGCTCTGGCAGTGCTCCTCCTGCTCCTCCTTGCACAAAGGCGGAGGTAACGGTCCTGCTGCTGGGTTGTTGCCCTCTTACGGCCTCCTCCCGTCTCCTGATGTACTGGCCTGTCTCCTGGTAGCGCCTCTATGCTCTGGACACCACGCTGACAGACACAGCAAACCTTCTTGCCACAGCTCGCATTGATGTTCCATCCTGGATGAGTTGCACTACCTAAATATATGCCATTTAGCAGACGCTTTTATCCAAAGCGACTTACAGTCATGTGTGCATACATTCTACGTATGGGTGGTCCCGGGAATCGAACCCACTACTCTGGCGTTACAAGCGCCATGCTCTACCAACTGAGCTACAGAAGGACCACTACCTGAGCCACTTGTGTGGGTTGTAGACTCCGTCTCATGCTACCACTAGAGTGAACGCACCGCCAGCATTCAAAAGTGACCAAAACATCAGCCAGAAAGCATAGGAACTGAGAAGTGGTCTGTGGTCACCACCTGCAGAACCACTCCTTTATTGGGGGTTTCTTGCTAATTTCCCATAATTTCCACCTTTTGTCTATTCCATTTGCACAACAGCATGTGAAATTTATTGTCAATCAGTGTTGCTTCCTAAGTGGACAGTTTGATTTCACAGAAGTGTGATTGACTTGGAGTTACATTGTGTTGTTTAAGTGTTCCCTTTATTTTTTTGAGCAGTGTAGGAATTATCGGACTATTTCTCTCTATACCATTTGTATTTCATATACCATTGACTATTGAATGTCCTTATAGGCACTTTAGTATTGCCAGTGTAACAGTATAGCTTCGGTCTCTCTCCTCGCTCCTACCTGGGCTCGAACCAGGAACACAATGACAACAGCCACCCTCAAAGCAACATTAGCCTTGCAGAGCTAGGGGAACAACTACTCCAAGTCTCAGAGCGAGTGACGTTTGAAACGCTATTAGCGCGCACCCCGCTAACTAGCTAGCCATTTCACATGACATTACACCAGCCTAACCTCGGGAGCTGATAGGCTTGAAGTCATAAACAGCAGAGCTGCTGGCAAATCGCACAAAAGTGCTGTTTGAATTAATGCTTTTGAGCCTGCTGGTGCCGACCACCGCTCTGTCAGACTGCTCTATCAAATCATAGACTTAAACATAATAACACACAGAAATATGAGCCTTAGGTCATTAATATGGTCGAATCCAGAAACTATCATCTCGAAAACAAGATGTTTATTCTTTCAGTGAAATACGGAACCGTTCTGTATTTTACCTAACGGGTGGCATCCCTCAGTCTAAATATTCCTGTTACATTGCACAACCTTTAAATGTTATGACATAATTATGTAAAATTCTGGCAAATTAGTTCGCAATGAGCCAGGCGGCACAAACTGTTGCATATACCCTGACTCTGCGTGCAATGAACGCAAGAGAAATGACACAATTTCACCCGGTTAGTATTGCCTGCTAACCGGGATTTCTTTTAGCTAAATATGCAGGTTTAAAAAGATACACTTCTGTATATTGATTTTAAGAAATGCATTGGTGTTTATGGTTAGGTACACGTTGGAGCAACGACAGTCCTTTTTCGCGAATACGCACTGCATCGATTATATGCAACGCAGGACACGCTAGATAAACTAGTAATATCATCACACCATGTGAAAGTTATAACTTATGATTATGATTGATTAAGTTTAATGCTAGCTAGCAACTTAACTTGGCTTCTTACTGCATTCACGTAACAGGTGGGCTCCTCGTGAGGCAGGTGGTTAGAGCGTTGGACTCGTTAACCGTAAGGAACACCGTAATTCCCGAGCTGACAAGGTAAAAATCTGTCGTTTTGCCCCAGTTAACCCACAGTTCCTAGGCCGTCATTGAAAATAAGAATGTGTTCTTAACGGACTTGCCTAGTTAAATAAAGATTAAATAAAATGTGTAAAAAAAACATTTTAATTTTAATTTTAAAATCAGCAAAATCAGTGTCCAAAATTACAGATTTCCGATTGTTATAAAAACTTGAAATCGGCCCTAATTAATCGGCCATTCTGATTAATCGGTCGACCTCTAACTCTGGAAAGGCCTGCGGTTGCAAACGGTGCAATTGTCGTACCAGGCAATGATACAGCCCGACAGAAAGCTCTCAATGGTGCATCTGTAGAAGTTCGTGAGGGGTGGGTCTTCGGGGCCAAGCCGAATTTCTTCAGCCTCGCTGTTGCGCCTTCTTCAATGGATGGACCATTTCAGGTTGTCAGTGATGTGAGGAGAGAGGGGGAATGAAGGAGAGAGGTGGAGGGAAGGAAGGAAGGAGAGAGGGTTGTCAGTGATGTGCACGCCGAGGGAACTTGGAAGATTCTCACCATCTCCACTGGAGTTCAAGATGGCACCAACAGACATGGTCGCCTTGTTCCTAGTTCTGAACCAACTTTGCAGTATTGTTTTTTGTGTGTGGTATTTCTTACATTATTTCCACAGAACGTTTCTTGTATTATTCCCTACAGGACTCAGGAGGTGTGCATTACCACCCACCACTTCCGAGTATATTACTCACTAATGTTCAGTCCCTGGACAATAAAGTAGACAAGCTCAGGGCGAGGATCTCATTCGAGACATCAAGGACAAAAACTTACTCTCTTTCGCGGAATTATGGCTCTCTCCGCGTATACCGTCCCTGTCCATACAGCAAGCGGGGTTCTTCGTACATCACGGACGGACAGAAAGAACTCTCCGGCAAAAAGAAATGGAGAGGTGTATGTTTCACAATTAACTACTCATGGTGTGATTAAGGTAACATACAGGAAGTCCTTTTGTTCTCCCGATTAGTAATACCTCTCCATCAAATACCGGTGGCATTACCTCCCGAGAGAATTCTCTTCGGCCATCGTCACGGCCGTGTAGATTCCAACCCTCAGGCAGACACTGACGGCTTTCAAGAAAATACACTGGACTTTGTGTAAACTGGAAACCGCATATCCTGGATTGATTTATTTACGGAAGTTTCATCAACATCTCCTGCGCTATTCACTCATTGAGAACTCTGACCATTGCTACTCCCCCTTCCGGGACAGCTACAAGGCCCTCGGCAAATCAGATCATGCCAACATTCTGTTCTTCCCCTCCTATAGGCAGAAACTTAGAACAGGAAGTACCCGTGATAAGGACTGTTTAACATTGGTCTGACCAATCAGAATCTATTCTTCAGGATTGTTTTGGTCATGTGGACAGCGATATGTTCCGTGTTGCCTCTGAGAATAGCATCGACGTATACACTACCTCAGTGACTGAGTTCATCAGGGAAGTGCATAGATGATGCTGTTCCCACTGTGAGGATCAGAGTTTATCCAAACCAATAACCCTGGATAGATGGCAACAGCCACACAAAACTGAAAGCGCCAACAACCACATTTAGTGGTGCCAGGGAATTAACCTCTCCCTCAACGTCAACAAAACGAAGGAGGTGATCGTGGACTTCAGAAGACAGCAGAGAGAGCACGCACCCATCCACATCGGTCTATCTTGTCACAGTGCTACAACACATGCCCAACGATGGGACAGAGAAAGGAGTGCGTCCCAAATGGCACCCTATTTCCTATATAGCGAATAAGGTGCCCTGTGGGCTCTGGTCTAATGTAGTGCACTACGCAGGGAATAGGGTGCCATTTGGGCTCTGGTCTAAAGTAGTGCACTATATAGGGAATAGGGTGCCATTTGGGCTCTGGTCTAATGTAGTGCACTACGCAGGGAATAGGGTGCCATTTGGGCTCTGGTCTAAAGTAGTGCACTACGTAGGGATTAGGGTGCCATTTGGGATGCTTCCTGCTACAGAATGTGGTTAATCAAAGAGTCTCTACCAGTCTGCAGCAGGCCTAGAGCAGAGATCTGCTGTACAGGGCATAGTCGGGACAGGGGAAGGCGGGGTGAGTGAGTGAGTGAGTGAGTGAGTGAACATAAGAGAGAAAGCAGGGTGTGTCTCTGTTTTTGTTGGTTCAGGGAAGGGGAAGGCATATAGATAGGGCAGTGAGGCAGCGTGTGATTTATTCCACTGGAAGAGAGTGTTAAAGTTACCATGGTGTTAAAGTTACCATGGTGTTAAAGTTACCATGGTGTTAAAGTTACCATGGTGTTAAAGTTACCATGGTGTTAAAGTTACCATGGTGTTAAAGTTACCATAGTGTTAAAGTTACCATGGTGTTAAAGTTACCATAGTGTTAAAGTTACCATAGTGTTAAAGTTACCATAGTGTTAAAGTTACCATAGTGTTAAAGTTACCATAGTTTTAAAGTTACCATAGTGTTAAAGTTACCATAGTGTTAAAGTTACCATGGTGTTAAAGTTACCATGGTGTTAAAGTTACCATGGTGTTAAAGTTACCAAACTTGTCTCTTTAGATGAAAGGGGGACTGATGGGGCAGTGAGTCTTGGATAATCTGACTTTTATGAGAAAGAGGAGGGAAAGGCCATGACCTTCAGGACCTTCATCTGGCATATCAGAGTCTATCCGGTGTGTGGGTGTCTGTGTGTGTGTGTGTGTGTGTGTGTGTGTGTGTGTGTGTGTGTGTGTGTGTGTGTGTGTGTGTGTGTGTGTGTGTGTGTGTGTGTGTGTGTTCCGGTGTAACATGACAACAGACAGCTGCCAAGGACCGATTCAGAGCAAGAATACTCCAAGTCTAGAAAATAATATTAGCACACACACACACAAACGTGTATGACGCACTAATAACTCAAACCAAATTCCTCTCATAATTGAACATTCTTGCTGCTGCACACCTGTTAGTAAACTGGTAGCCATCAAAATGCTCACCCTTTAAAAAAACAGGTCATTCCTCTCAACACTTGTTCATTATGTTGCTACATTATAGAGAAGTCAGAGTGAGGGAAGGATAGAGGGAGGGAAGGAGAGGAGGGAGGGAGGGAAGGGGAGAGAGGGACGGAGGGAAGGAGAGGGGAGAGGAGGAGAGAGGGAGGGAGGGAGGGAGGGAGGGAGGGAGGGAGGGAGGGAGGGAGGGAGGGGGAGGGAGGGAGGGAGGAGGGGGGAGAGGAGAGAGGGAGGGAGGGAAGGAGAGGAGAGAGGGAGGGAGGTAAGGAGAGGAGAGAGGGAGGTAAGGAGAAGAGAGAGGGAGGGAAGGAGGAAGGAGAGGAGAGAGGGAGGGAGGGAAGGAGAGGAGAGAGGGAAGGAAGGAGAGAAGAGAGGAGAGAGGGAAGGAGAGGAAAGGAGAGAGGGAGGGAAGGAAGGAGAGAGGGAGGGAAGGGAGGGAAGGAGAGGAGAGAGGGAGGGAAGGAGAAGAGAGAGGGAGGGAAGGAGAGGAGAGAGGAGGGAAGGAGAGGAGAGAGGAGGGAAGGAGAGGAGAGAGGAGGGAAGGAGAGGAGAGAGGGAGGGAAGGAGAGGAGAGAGGGAGGGAAGGAGAGGAGAGAGGGAGGGAGGGAAGGAGAGGAGAGAGGGAGGGAGGGAAGGAGAGGAGAGAGGGAGGGAGGGAAGGAGAGGAGAGAGGGAGGGAGGGAAGGAGAGGAGAGAGGGAGGGAGGGAGGGAAGGAGAGGAGAGAGGGAGGGAGGGAAGGAGAGGAGAGAGGGAAGGAAGGAGAGAAGAGAGGAGAGAGGGAAGGAGAGGAAAGGAGAGAGGGAGGGAAGGAAGGAGAGAGGGAAGGAAGGAGAGGAGAGAGGGAGGGAAGGAGAGGAGAGAGGGAGGGAAGGAGAGGAGAGAGGGAGGGAAGGAGAGGAGAGAGGGAGGGAAGGAGAGGAGAGAGGGAGGGAAGGGAGGGAAGGAGAGAGGGAAGGGAGGGAAGGAGAGAGGGAAGGGAGGGAAGGAGAGAGGGAGAGAGGGAGGGAAGGAGAGAGGGAGAGAGGGAGGGAAGGAGAGGAGAGAGGGAGGGAAGGAGAGGAGAGAGGGAGGGAAGGAGAGGAGAGAGGGAGGGAAGGAGAGGAGAGAGGGAGGGAAGGAGAGAGGGAGGGAAGGAGAGGAGAGAGGGAGGGAAGGAGAGAGGGAGGGAGAGGAGAGAGGGAGGGAGGAGGGATAGGAGAGAGGGAGGGAAGGAGAGGAGAGAGGGAGGGAAGGAGAGGAGAGAGGGAGGGAAAGGAGAGGAGAGAGGGAGGGAAGGAGAGGAGAGAGGGAGGGAAGGGAGGGAAGGAGAGAGGGAGGGAAGGGAGGGAAGGAGAGGAGAGAGGGAGGGAAGGAGAGGAGAGAGGGAGGGAAGGAGAGGAGAGAGGGAGGGAAGGAGAGGAGAGAGGGAGGGAAGGAGAGGAGAGAGGGAGGGAAGGAGAGGAGAGAGGGAGGGAAGGAGAGGAGAGAGGGAGGGAAGGAGAGGAGAGAGGGAGGGAGAGGAGAGAGGGAGGGAGGAGGGATAGGAGAGAGGGAGGGGAGAGAGGGAAGGAAGGAGAGAGGGAAGGAAGGAGAGAGGGAAGGAGAGAGGGAAGGAAGGAGAGAGGGAAGGAAGGAGAGAGGGAAAGAAGGAGAGAGGGACGGAGAGAGGGACGGAGAGAGGGACGGAGAGAGGGACGGAGAGAGGGACGGAGAGAGGGACGGAGAGAGGGACGGAGAGAGGGACGGAGAGAGGGACGGAGAGAGGGACGGAGAGAGGGACGGAGAGAGGGACGGAGAGAAGAGAGGGAAGGAGAGGAGAGGAGAGGAGAGAGGGAAGGAGAGAGGGAAGGAGAGGAGAGGAGAGGAGAGGAGAGGAGAGGAGAGAGGGAAGGAGAGGAGAGGAGAGAGGGAAGGAGAGGAGAGGAGAGAGGAGGGAAGGAGAGGAGAGAGGGAAGGAGAGGAGAGAGGGAGGGAAGGAGAGGAGAGAGGGAGGGAAGGAATGGAGAGAGGGAGGGAAGGAAGGAGAGAGGGAGGGAGGGAAGGAAGGAGAGAGGGAGGGAGGGAAGGAGAGGAGAGAGGGAGGGAAGGAGAGGAGAGAGGGAGGGAGGGAAGGAGAGGAGAGAGGGAGGGAAGGAGAGGAGAGAGGGAGGGAGGGAAGGAGAGGAGAGAGGGAGGGAAGGAGAGGAGAGAGGGAGGGAAGGAAGGAGAGAGGGAGGGAGGGAAGGAGAGGAGAGAGGGAGGGAGGGAAGGAGAGGAGAGAGGGAGGGAAGGAGAGGAGAGAGGGAGGAAGGAGAGGAGAGAGGGAGGGAAGGAGAGGAGAGAGGGAGGGAAGGAGAGAGGGAGGGAGGGAGGGAGAGGAGAGAGGGAGGGAGGAGGGAGAGGAGAGAGGGAGGGAGGAGGGAGAGGAGAGAGGGAGGGGAGAGAGGGAAGGAAGGAGAGAGGGAAGGAAGGAGAGAGGGAAGGAGAGATGGAAAGAAGGAGAGAGGGAGGGACGGAGAGAGGGAGGGAGAGAGGGAGGGAGAGAGGGAGGGAGAGAGGGAGGGAGAGAGGGAGGGAGAGAGGGACGGAGAGAGGGACGGAGAGAGGAACAGAGAGAGGGACGGAGAGAGGGACGGAGAGAGGGACGGAGACAAGAGAGGGAAGGAGAGGAGAGGAGAGGAGAGGAGAGAGGAGAGAGGGAAGGAGAGGAGAGGAGAGAGGAGAGAGGAGGGAAGGAGAGGAGAGAGGGACGGAGAGAGGGACGGAGAGAGGGACGGAGAGAGGGACGGAGAGAGGGACGGAGAGAGGGACGGAGAGAGGGACGGAGAGAGGGACGGAGAGAGGGACGGAGAGAGGGACGGAGAGAGGGACGGAGAGAGGGACGGAGAGAGGGACGGAGAGAGGGACGGAGAGAGGGACGGAGAGAGGGACGGAGAGGAGAGGAGAGGAGAGGAGAGGAGAGAGGAGGGAAGGAGAGGAGAGAGGGAAGGAGAGAGGGAGGGAAGGAGAGGAGAGGGAAGGAGAGGAGAGAGGGAGGTAAGGAGAGGAGAGAGGGAGGTAAGGAGAGGAGAGAGGGAGGGAGGGAGGGAATGGGAGAGATGTCTGGATGGAGGGAGAGGAGAGAGGGAGGTAAGGAGAGGAGAGAGGGAGGTAAGGAGAGGAGAGAGGGAGGGAGGGAGGGAGAGAGGGAGGGAAGGAGAGGAGAGAGGGAGGTAAGGAGAGGAGAGAGGGAGGTAAGGAGAGGAGAGAGGGAGGGAAGGAGAAGAGAGAGGGAGGGAAGGAGAAGAGAGAGGGAGGGAAGGAGAAGAGAGAGGGAGGGAAGGAGAAGAGAGAGGGAGGGAAGGAGAGGAGAGAGGGAGGGAAGGAGAGGAGAGAGGAGGGAAGGAGAGGAGAGAGGGAGGGAAGGAGAGGAGAGAGGGAGGGAAGGAGAGGAGAGAGGGAAGGAAGGAGAGGAGAGAGGGAAGGAAGGAGAGAGGGAAGGAAGGAGAGGAGAGAGGGAGGGATGGAAGGAGAGGAGAGAGGGAGGGAGGGAGGGAAGGAAGGAGAGGAGAGAGGGAGGGAGGGAGGGAAGGAGAGGAGAGAGGGAGGGAGGGAGGGAAGGAGAGGAGAGAGGGAAGAAGAGGAGAGAGGGAGGAAGAGAGAGGAGAGAGGGAGAGGAGAGAGGGAAGGAAGAGAGAAAGAGAGGAGACAGGGAAGGAGAGGAAAGGAGAGAGAGGGAGGGAAGGAAGGAGAGAGGGAAGGAAAGAGAGGAGAGAGGGAGGGAAGGAGAGGAGAGAGGGAGGGAAGGAGAGGAGAGAGGGAGGGAAGGAGAGGAGAGAGGGAGGGAAGGAGAGGAGAGAGGGAGGGAAGGAGAGGAGAGAGGGAGGGAAGGAGAGGAGAGAGGGAGGGAAGGGAGGGAAGGAGAGGAGAGAGGGAGGGAAGGAGAGGAGAGAGGGAAGGAAGGAGAGAGGGAAGGAAGGAGAGGAGAGAGGGAGGGATGGAAGGAGAGGAGAGAGGGAGGGAGGGAGGGAGGGAAGGAAGGAGAGAGAGAGAGGGAGGGAGGGAAGGAAGGAGAGGAGAGAGGGAGGGAGGGAGGGAAGGAGAGGAGAGAGGGAGGGAGGGAGGGAAGGAGAGGAGAGAGGGAGGGAGGGAAGGAGAGGAGAGAGGGAGGAAGAGAGAGGAGAGAGGGAGAGGAGAGAGGGAAGGAAGGAGAGAAGAGAGGAGAGAGGGAAGGAGAGGAAAGGAGAGAGGGAGGGAAGGAGAGAGGGAAGGAAGGAGAGGAGAGAGGGAGGGAAGGAGAGGAGAGAGGGAGGGAAGGAGAGGAGAGAGGGAGGGAAGGAGAGGAGAGAGGGAGGGAAGGAGAGGAGAGAGGGAGGGAGGGAAGGGAGGGAAGGAGAGGAGAGAGGGAGGGAAGGAGAGGAGAGAGGGAGGGAAGGAGAGGAGAGAGGGAGGGAAGGAGAGGAGAGAGGGAGGGAAGGAGAGGAGAGAGGGAGGGAAGGAGAGGAGAGAGGGAGGGAAGGAGAGAGGGAGGGAGGAGGGAGAGGAGAGAGGGAGGGAGGAGGGAGAGGAGAGAGGGAAGGAAGGAGAGAGGGAAGGAAGGAGAGAGGGAAGGAAGGAGAGAGGGAAGGAAGGAGAGAGGGAAGGAAGGAGAGAGGGAAGGAGAGATGGAAAGAAGGAGAGAGGGAGGGACGGAGAGAGGGAGGGACGGAGAGAGGGAGGGACGGAGAGAGGGAGGGACGGAGAGAGGGAGGGACGGAGAGAGGGACGGAGAGAGGGACGGAGAGAGGGACGGAGAGAGGGACGGAGAGAGGGACGGAGAGAGGGACGGAGAGAGGGACGGAGAGAAGAGAGGGAAGGAGAGGAGAGAAGAGAGGGAAGGAGAGGAGAGAGGAGAGGAGAGGGAAGGAGAGAGGAGAGGGAAGGAAGGAATGGAGAGAGGGAGGGAAGGAAGGAATGAGAGAGGGAGGGAAGGAGAGGAAGGAGAGAGGGAGGGAGGGAAGGAGAGGAGAGAGGGAGGGAAGGAGAGGAGAGAGGGAGGGAAGGAGAGGAGAGAGGGAGGGAAGGAGAGGAGAGAGGGAGGGAAGGAGAGGAGAGAGGGAGGGAAGGAGAGGAGAGAGAGGGAGGGAAGGAGAGGAGAGAGGGAGGGAAGGAGAGGAGAGAGGGAGGGAAGGAGAGGAGAGAGGGAGGGAAGGAGAGGAGAGAGGGAGGGAAGGAGAGGAGAGAGGGAGGGAAGGAGAGGAGAGAGGGAGGGAGGGAGAGGAGAGAGGGAGGGAAGGAGAGGAGAGAGGGAGGGAAGAAGAGGAGAGAGGGAGGGAAGGAGAGGAGAGAGGGAGGGAAGGAGAGGAGAGAGGGAGGGAAGGAGAGGAGAGAGGGAGGGAGGGAAGGAGAGAGGGAGGAGGGAGAGGAGAGAGGGAGGGGAGAGAGGGAAGGAAGGAGAGAGGGAAGGAAGGAGAGAGGGAAGGAAGGAGAGAGGGAAGGAAGGAGAGAGGGAAGGAAGGAGAGAGGGAAGGAAGGAGAGAGGGAAGGAGAGAGGGAAAGAAGGAGAGAGGGAAAGAAGGAGAGAGGGAGGGACGGAGAGAGGGAGGGAGAGAGGGAGGGAGAGAGGGAGGAGAGAGGGAGGGAGAGAGGGAGGGAGAGAGGGAGGGAGAGAGGGACGGAGAGAGGGACGGAGAGAGGGACGGAGAGAGGGACGGAGAGAGGGACGGAGAGAGGGACGGAGAGAGGGACGGAGAGGAGAGGAGAGAGGGAAGGAGAGGAGAGGAGAGAGGGAAGGAGAGGAGAGGAGAGAGGGAAGGAGAGGAGAGGAGAGAGGGAAGGAGAGGAGAGGAGAGAGGAGAGAGGAGGGAAGGAAAGGAGAGAGGGAAGGAGAGAGGGAGGGAAGGAGAGGAGAGAGGGAGGGAAGGAGAGGAGAGAGGGAGGGAAGGAGAGGAGAGAGGGAGGGAAGGAGAGGAGAGAGGGAGGGAAGGAAGGAAGGAGAGGAGGGAAGGAAGGAAAGAGAGGAGAGAGGGAGGGAAGGAGAGGAGAGAGGGAGGGAAGGAGAGGAGAGAGGGAGGGAAGGAGAGGAGAGAGGGAGGGAAGGAGAGAGGAGAGAGGGAGGGAAGGAGAGGAGAGGAGAGAGGGAAGGAGAGGAGAGGAGAGAGGAGAGAGGAGGGAAGGAAAGGAGAGAGGGAAGGAGAGAGGGAGGGAAGGAGAGGAGAGAGGGAGGGAAGGAGAGGAGAGAGGGAGGGAAGGAGAGGAGAGAGGGAGGGAAGGAGAGGAGAGAGGGAGGGAAGGAAGGAGAGAGGGAGGGAAGGAGAGGAGAGAGGGAGGGAAGGAAGGAAGGAGAGGAGGGAAGGAAGGAAGGAGAGGAGAGAGGGAGGGAAGGAGAGGAGAGAGGGAGGGAAGGAGAGGAGAGAGGGAGGGAAGGAGAGAGGAGAGAGGGAGGGAAGGAGAGAGGAGAGAGGGAGGGAAGGAGAGAGGAGAGAGGGAGGGAAGGAGAGGAGAGAGGGAGGGAAGGAGAGGAGAGAGGGAGGGAAGGAGAGGAGAGAGGGAGGGAAGGAGAGGAGAGAGGGAGGGAAGGAGAGAGGGAGGGAAGGAGAGGAGAGAGGGAAGGAGAGGAGAGAGGGAAGGAGAGGAGAGAGGGGAGGGAAGGAGAGAGGGGAGGGAAGGAGAGGAGAGAGGGGAGGGAAGGAGAGGAGAGAGGGGAGGGAAGGAGAGGAGAGAGGGGAGGGAAGGAGAGGAGAGAGGGGAGGGAAGGAGAGGAGAGAGGGGAGGGAAGGAGAGGAGAGAGGGGAGGGAAGGAGAGGAGAGAGGGGAGGGAAGGAGAGGAGAGAGGGGAGGGAAGGAGAGGAGAGAGGGGAGGGAAGGAGAGGAGAGAGGGGAGGGAAGGAGGAGAGAAGGAGGAGAGAAGGGAGGGAAGGAGGAGAGAAGGGAGGGAAGGAGGAGAGAAGGGAGGGAAGGAGGAGAGAGGGGAGGGAAGGAGGAGAGAGGGGAGGGAAGGAGGAGAGAGGGGAGGGAAGGAGGAGAGAGGGGAGGGAAGGAGGAGAGAGGGGAGGGAAGGAGGGGGGAGGGGAGGAGAGGAGAGGAGTGAGGGGAGGGGAGGAGAGGAGTGAGAGGAGGAGAGGAGTGAGAGAGGGGAGGAGAGTAGTGAGAGTAGGTAGGAGTGGAGTGAGAGAGGGGAGGGGAGGAGTGAGAGAGGAGAGAAGAGGAGAGAGAGAGAGGGGAGGGAGGGAAGGAGAGAGGGGAGGGAAGGAGAGGAGTAAAAATCTAAGTGAGAAGGAGAATAAAGAGGAATGGAAGAAAGGGAAAGTTGGTGGGAAAAGAGGGAGGGAGACCGAGAGAGAGTCGGTGGTTCACCCAGTCAGTGAGGGAGTGTGTCTCAGTATTGTCCACATTCCTCTATTTAACCCCAGACCTTAGGACAAACACACAGGAAGAGTTGATGCAGATGTGTCCCCAGAAGGCACCATGCCCTCACTCAGAAGGCACTCACCCCCCTCTCTCTGACCCCCCCACTCTCTCACTTATTCTACTTCTTATCAGATGAGTGATATGATCATCAGCTATCTCACCTGGCCAGTTCCATTATAGTGAGTAGCAACCAGCACCTGGTCTGTGTGGACAGGACAACTGAGACGTCCATACAATGACTGGCAAGCAATTTGATCAGGCTTCTACTGTATTTAGATTACCTCTCTGTGTGTGTGTGTGTGTGTACCTTGAAGCTGGACAGCTCTTGCTTGGTAAAGCCATGGCTGTGGATGATCTTCATCTGTTTGACCAGAGTACTCTTCCCACTCTCTGCTGCTCCTGAATGAGACGCAGGGATGGAGACATTTCAGGTGTTATATTATCATGTCTCTCTTCGTTTTCCAAACCTTGAGGGTAATATTTACCGTTAAATTCTATTTTTTTTTCTTCATGGTTTGTGTCTTCTCACTTTTGTTTATTTCACTTGCTTTGGCAATGTAAACATGTTTCCATGCCAATAAACCCCTTTGAATTGATGAGAGCGAGAGTGCGAGAGCAAGAGAGAAATAGTTTCTTACATTGTATTACAAAAAGTTCAAGGACAATGGCTTTATCTTGACGCCTGGGTCCCAGATCAGTTTGTGCTGTGACTGGACAATGACCATAGATAGATCAGATCAGTTTGTGCTGTGACTGGACAATGACCATAGATAGATCAGATCAGTTTGTGCTGTGACTGGACAATGACCATAGATAGATCAGATCAGTTTGTGCTGTGACTGGACAATGACCATAGATAGATCAGATCAGTTTGTGCTGTGACTGGACAATGACCATAGATAGGAGAGTTGACAAGACAGCATAAAACATCTGGAGTGTTTCCCTTAAGGAATCATGTACCTATACCTAAGGGAATTGTTTAAGGATTCCTTTAGATAGGAGAGGGCATCATTTAAGGGTTTTACGGTAGTTTGAAGACAGGTACAACAGAAAGAGTCTCTGATTACCAAGGAAATTACTTAGTTAAAGTCTTAATTAAAGTCTTAGTTAATAAAAACGTTTTTTTAAGTATTCAAACGAATTGATTCATTAGATAATAAAATGTGTTCATTTGAGTTACTTTTTACTCAACTTGTTTCTATTAATTTCTAGCACATCAAGCGAAGTCCAGAGCAGCGGAGGCTGCAGAAGGGAGGGCGACTCATAACGGCTGAAACGGAGCAAACGGAATGACAGAAACCATGAGCCTTTCTCAGGAGCAAGCGAGGGTCAGAGTATAAGTCCATATCAAAGGATGCGACACGGAGCACGGAGGGCACTTCTCTAATGCCTACTCCGTTTGGACATATGTTGAAGCATCGATGTAAGCTTCAACAGAAAGTATGCAAAGAAATATGACTCAATCATGTAAAAAATGAACATTTATTGAAATCATTGGCGGCCAATTATTTCTAGTAGTTTCTAGCACATCAAGATAACGCAGTACTGTTGACAAGCCACGAATAATTGACATCTACTTTGCATAACATTAGTTGTAGGTCATTTTTGCCTGTTAAACTATCTGGTTAGCTACATTATTACAAGTCACATATAGCTAGCTTATAGTTATGAAGTAAAACGTTTGAATTGCGTATATCTTGATTCCTCTCCATTGTCATTGTCCTGGCTGGAAGAAGGTTCAGTGAATGGGTAAGTCCATAGTCAAGTCAATAGCTAGCTAACTAGCCACAAATAATTGTTCGCTAGGTAGTTGCCCACTAAACATTTACATATACCTTGCATAACATTAGTTTTAGGCCCTTTCTGCCTGTTTACCAAGCTGGCTAGCTAGATTACTATGGCTCACATACATCTAGCTGATAATTATGATATAAAACATTTGCTTTGTGGTGCAGTGTGCGATAAGCATTACTCCCCCCTACTGTGTTAAATGTTACGTTTGATGATTTCTCCTCACACTCGTCCCCACAAGAACGTAGTCAAGAGAACATCCTGGGAGAATGCACTCAGAGCATGAGCATGGAGCACGGTAGTATGCATACAACACCACGTGTCTGATACCATTCCACTTCAGCCATTAACACAAGCACGTCCTCCCGAATGAATGTGCCACCAACCTCCTGTGGTATAGAGTATGTAGCCTGCTAGCTGTGTTGTGCACCTTTCCTTGTTCAGCTACCTAGCTAGCTGGTGGAAGTGTTTCTTTTGAAACCAGGGCAGAGGAAAGAAACATTCACTTCCACAAGTGCTGTTTACATGGATATCCCTACTGAATGCTGTTTACATGGATATCCCTACTGAATGCTGTTTACATGGATATCCCTACTGAATGCTGTTTACATGGATATCCCTCCCTACTGAATGCTGTTTACATGGATACCCCTACTGAATGCTGTTTACATGGATATCCATACTGAATGCTGTTTGTTATCCATACTGAATGCTGTTTACATGGATATCCCTACTGAATGCTGTTTGATATCCATACTGAATGCTGTTTACATGGATATCCCTACTGAATGCTGTTTACATGGATACCCCTACTGAATGCTGTTTACATGGATACCCCTACTGAATGCTGTTTACATGGATACCCCTACTGAATGCTGTTTACATGGATACCCCTACTGAATGCTGTTTACATGGATACCCCTACTGAATGCTGTTTACATGGATACCCCTACTGAATGCTGTTTACATGGATACCCCTACTGAATGCTGTTTACATGGATATCCCTACTGAATGCTGTTTACATGGATATCCATACTGAATGCTGTTTACATGGATACCCCTACTGAATGCTGTTTACATGGATACCCCTACTGAATGCTGTTTACATGGATATCCATACTGAATGCTGTTTACATGGATACCCCTACTGAATGCTGTTTGATATCCCTACTGAATGCTGTTTACATGGATATCCATACTGAATGCTGTTTACATGAATATCCATACTGAATGCTGTTTGATATCCATACTGAATGCTGTTTACATGGATATCCCTACTGAATGCTGTTTACATGGATACCCCTACTGAATGCTGTTTACATGGATACCCCTACTGCATGCTGTTTGATATCCCTACTGAATGCTGTTTACATGGATATCCATACTGAATGCTGTTTACATGGATACCCCTACTGAATGCTGTTTACATGGATACCCCTACTGAATGCTGTTTACATGGATACCCCTACTGAATGCTGTTTACATGGATACCCCTACTGAATGCTGTTTACATGGATACCCCTACTGAATGCGGTTTACATGGATACCCCTACTGAATGCTGTTTACATGGATATCCCTACTGAATGCTGTTTACATGGATATCCCTACTGAATGCTGTTTACATGGATATCCATACTGAATGCTGTTTGATACCAATACTGAATGCCATTTACATGGATATCCCTACTGAATGCCGTTCACATGGATATCCCTACTGAATGCCGTTCACATGGATATCCCTACTGAATGCCGTTCACATGGATATCCCTACTGAATGCCGTTCACATGGATATCCCTACTGAATGCCGTTCACATGGATATCCCTACTGAATGCCGTTCACATGGATATCCCTACTGAATGCCGTTCACATGGATATCCCTACTGAATGCCGTTCACATGGATATCCCTACTGAATGCCGTTCACATGGATATCCCTACTGAATGCCGTTCACATGGATATCCCTACTGAATGCCGTTCACATGGATATCCCTACTGAATGCCGTTCACATGGATATCCCTACTGAATGCCGTTCACATGGATATCCCTACTGAATGCCGTTTACATGGATACCCCTACTGAATGCTGTTTGATATCCCTACTGAATGCTGTTTACATGGATATCCATACTGAATGCTGTTTACATGGATACCCCTACTGAATGCTGTTTGATATCCCTACTGAATGCTGTTTACATGGATATCCATACTGAATGCTGTTTACATGGATACCCCTACTGAATGCTGTTTGATATCCCTACTGAATGCTGTTTACATTGATATCCATACTGAATGCTGTTTACATGGATATCCCTACTGAATGCTGTTTACATGGATACCCCTACTGCATGCTGTTTGATATCCCTACTGAATGCTGTTTACATGGATACCCCTACTGAATGCCGTTCACATGGATACCCCTACTGAATGCCGTTCACATGGATATCCCTACTGAATGCCGTTCACATGGATATCCCTACTGAATGCCGTTCACATGGATATCCCTACTGAATGCCGTTCACATGGATATCCCTACTGAATGCCGTTCACATGGATATCCCTACTGAATGCCGTTTACATGGATACCCCTACTGAATGCTGTTTGATATCCCTACTGAATGCCGTTTACATGGATATCCATACTGAATGCCGTTTACATGGATACCCCTACTGAATGCTGTTTGATATCCCTACTGAATGCTGTTTACATGGATATCCATACTGAATGCTGTTTACATGGATATCCATACTGAATGCTGTTTACATGGATATCCATACTGAATGCTGTTTACATGGATATCCATACTGAATGCTGTTTACATGGATACCCCTACTGAATGCTGTTTGATATCCCTACTGAATGCTGTTTACATGGATATCCATACTGAATGCTGTTTACATGGATATCCCTACTGAATGCTGTTTACATGGATACCCCTACTGCATGCTGTTTGATATCCCTACTGAATGCTGTTTACATGGATATCCATACTGAATGCTGTTTACATGGATATCCATACTGAATGCTGTTCACATGGATATCCCTACTGAATGCCGTTCACATGGATATCCCTACTGAATGCCGTTCACATGGATATCCCTACTGAATGCCGTTCACATGGATATCCCTACTGAATGCCGTTTACATGGATATCCATACTGAATGCTGTTTGATACCCATACTGAATGCTGTTTACATGGATACCCCTACTGAATGCTGTTTGATACCCATACTGAATGCCATTCACATGGATATCCCTACTGAATGCCGTTCACATGGATATCCCTACTGAATGCCGTTCACATGGATATCCCTACTGAATGCCGTTCACATGGATATCCCTACTGAATGCCGTTTACATGGATATCCATACTGAATGCTGTTTGATACCCATACTGAATGCTGTTTACATGGATACCCCTACTGAATGCTGTTTGATACCCATACTGAATGCCATTCACATGGATATCCCTACTGAATGCCGTTCACATGGATATCCCTACTGAATGCCGTTCACATGGATATCCCTACTGAATGCCGTTCACATGGATATCCCTACTGAATGCCGTTTACATGGATATCCATACTGAATGCTGTTTGATACCCATACTGAATGCTGTTTACATGGATACCCCTACTGAATGCTGTTTGATACCCATACTGAATGCCATTCACATGGATATCCCTACTGAATGCCGTTCACATGGATATCCCTACTGAATGCCATTCACATGGATATCCCTACTGAATGCCGTTCACATGGATATCCCTACTGAATGCCGTTCACATGGATATCCCTACTGAATGCCGTTCACATGGATATCCCTACTGAATGCCGTTCACATGGATATCCCTACTGAATGCCGTTCACATGGATATCCCTACTGAATGCCGTTCACATGGATATCCCTACTGAATGCCGTTCACATGGATATCCCTACTGAATGCCGTTCACATGGATATCCCTACTGAATGCCGTTCACATGGATATCCCTACTGAATGCCGTTCACATGGATATCCCTACTGAATGCCGTTCACATGGATATCCCTACTGAATGCCGTTCACATGGATATCCCTACTGAATGCCGTTTACATGGATATCCCTACTGAATGCCGTTTACATGGATATCCCTACTGAATGCCGTTTACATGGATACCCATACTGAATGCTATTTACATTGATATCCCTACTGAATGCCGTTCACATGGATATCCCTACTGAATTCCGTTTACATGGATATCTCTACTGAATGGCGTTTACATGGATATCCCTACTGAATGGCGTTTACATGGATATCCCTACTGAATGGCGTTCACATGGATATCCCTACTGAATGCCGTTTACATGGATATCCCTACTGAATGCTGTTTACATGGATATCCATACTGAATGCCGTTTACATGGATATCCCTACTGAATGCTGTTTGATACCCATACTGAATGCTGTTTACATTGATATCCCTACTGAATGCTGTTTACATCGATATCCCTACTGAATGCTGTTTACATTGATACCCCTACTGAATGCTGTTTACATGGATATCCCTACTGAATGCTGTTTGATACCCATACTGAATGCTGTTTACATGGATATCCCTACTGAATGCTGTTTACATGGATATCCCTACTGAATGCTGTTTGATACCCATACTGAATGTTGTTTACATTGATATCCCTACTGAATGCTGTTTACATTGATATCCATACTGAATTAAGCACTTGAGGGGCCTCGAGGGCAACTAACTTTTTTCAATTACTTTAAGGGGGAAATTTGCCTTTAAATGTTTTGTGCAAAAAAATAAAATAAGGGAAAGATAAAGGGTGAAAAGCTACTTAAGATGTTTTATGCAACCGGGCCCTGGATATTTATCTTGTTCTGGTTCATCTCAACACAAACCACATTGGCCTCTATCTGCACTGCGATTCATTCACTGTGACTGACCAGGAAGAATGTTAGACCATTGTGTGGAAACGCCTGCCCCCTTTAAACTCCTCACTGTGTTTCTGTTAAACCAATCATTTCATCTAGTATGGGTCTTTTTAGCTCGTTGCTGTTGTTCCAATAGCCTCGTTTGAGCTAGAAGTGTGTGGGGCTAGGCTCAACTTGCAAATGTGTTGTGCAAGCCTAGTGTACTAGCTTAGGGCCAGGAGTTTGTCCAGTGGATCTGACCAGAGAACACTCGGCTGTACAATACAGAACATCAAAACACTCTTCTACCGAAGGTGGAATATTGTCCACTAACTACTATTACCACCACCACCATACAGAGAGAGTAGAGTGACATTTGAAATGTGTCTATTCCATTGAAATTTGCGACTGGAATGTTTCCCTGTTCATTTTCGATGGATTATTTTCGCTTTTGTTTACCAATTTCACTTGCTTTGGCAATGTAAACATATGTTTCCATGTCAATAAAGCCCATTGAATGTAATGTAATTGAGAGAAAGAGAGACTTACCGAGCATTAGAATTTTGACCACGTTCATCTCCCTCTTGGCGTATTCATACAGGTCCCTGTCTATCTTCGCGCTCTGAAGCTTCGCCTTCTTTCCCTCCTCCGTTAGGTCTTGTTCTGAACTGAGACACTGTCCCATCTCGCCTTGCTCATCTCCTCGTTCACCGGACACGCACGAGCTAGAATAATACCGGGGAAGGGGGATCAGTCACCGTGGGTTGACGGTGATAGTTGACGCGAACATGTTTATCCAATTCAGTTTTGATTATCGCTTTTTCCTCTTGATGTGTCACATTTTGGGGTGGTTTTCTATGCCAAATGTCTGCAACAATATGGCCAAATGTTCTGTCCTATTCCTTTTTATGACTAAATTAATAACGAAGAAAAAAGTAATTGAATATGTTAAAGTTATTCAATCGGTTCGCATTGGAAGCGCATGTCCATCCGTTGTTACATGACGCGGAATCGCTCGCAATATATCCAATCGAAAAAGGTGAAAACGTTTACCTACTCACTAGCCTAAAAAGTGTCTCGTTACCCAACCAACCACCAAATCGGCAAGGCTATTGTGAATACTTCCTTGTTGTGACTCGAGAGACAAACAACATTTTCAAAAAATAGGCTACCTTCAAATGTCCAATGAGACTGAGCGCCGCTATAGTAGCCTCCAGAATCCTAACCCCCGAAAAGTTTATCCTCCTAGTTGATTTAGGACGGGAGATCCCTCCCACACAGCCTCATAGACTCCCACGGTATTGCAGCATTGGAAAAGTTTCAGATATCCCGTGGAAGTGACGTTTCGGGAGGAGAAATTGACGCCTGAGTGAGTGCTGCCATGTCCACTGGATCCACAAGGTGCGGTACTATGAAAATAACAAACATAATAATCACTGTTTTGAATGTCAGTACGTTCACCAACGCCTCAAATCCTGCCAAACGCGCGGGTCAGGGATTAGTTTCCCTTTGTGTTCCTAATGAGGTGAACGTTTTTTATTCAAGAGACTCGAGCCGTGTCCTCATTTCGACAGCTCAGCGTAATCTGTGACCACACAGCCGCAACCACCGGTCTAGTTTTCCGCGCGACATGCTGACCTAAACGGTTGTTAATCAGTTGGGTATGGGGTGGTGTGATTTGAGTGGATGTAGACATGTAGTTGACCCCGTCAGCTTTGGTGAAACGCCACAGACACCTTTCTTTTTCAAAAACTCTCTAAATAGTTTAGTATTAAAGCCCCCATGCAGTCGTTTAAATTGTATTTTAAAATCATCACTTGTATGGCCAATAAATCACTTTTATCTCTTTAATAATTTATTTCCGAGCCTCCTTTTGCCATTGTAATGCTCTCTGGTCATGAGGGGGTTGATACACACTTCAATATATTTACACACACAGCCCTGGTTGTCAGATAGGATCTTCAAGACCAGTGGTCCTCAAACTGTGGATGGCGACAGGGGTCCAGGTGGGTCACCCCATCACATTCTTTGTACATTGCAACATTTGATTTATTTCTAAACTCTAGAGCAGGGCTCTCCAACCCTGTTCCTGGACAGCTACACTTCTGTAGGTTTTCACTCCAACACTAATCTAGCGAACATGAATCTAATAATTTAGCTGCGTGAGTCGCTAAATCATGTTGGTTTACAACTGGGGTTGGAGCTCAAACCTACAGGAGGGTAGGTCTCCAGGAACACGTTTGGAGAGCTCTGTTTAAGGAGGCTACATATGCAAATAAGATGACTGGTCATTGGTCAGAATAATTAGATCAGATTGTGATGTCATGCTTTTTTCCCCCCCTTTGTTTATTTGAGTAAATACTTGAACACTTATTTTTCTAAACTACATTGTTGGTTAAAGGCTCGTAAGCAATTCACTGTAAGGTCGACACCTGTTGGATTCGGTGCATGTGACAAATAACATTTGATTTGCTGTGGGCCAAAAAACACCCCCACCTGAACAGGCTGAAGTTTCCATCACTTTTTCACTAAAAAGGGCATTATCATAATTTCAGTGTCATTTCAACCTGAGTGTGGAAATATAAGTTTGTAAGATGGGTGAAGACGATTATAGGAACAAGTACTCTTCTGAAACTATCATTACAGACATTAGTGGTAAGCAAATGTGTGTTTACACAATGTTTTCAGCTCAGTAGGTAATAATGTTAACCTGTTCTGTTTCCACTTCATGGCAGATATGGACTATTCAACAACTACAAACCTCAGAAAATAATGGGGACAGTATTTTGTATTTTCTTGTCATTACCAGACAATGAATTGACAGATTTACAGAGCAACTTTAGAGGGGTGAAGCCACACAATATACATGCCCAGTTGTTTTGGTATTCATCTCTCATTCACACAAAACAGTCTCTCACACACACACACCACACACACACACACACACACACACACACACACACACACACATACTCCCTTTAAAAGTCTCTCTCTCTCACACACACCCTTTAAAACAGTCTCTCTCTCTCTCTCTCTCTCTCACACACACACACACACACACACACACACACACACACAGTTGACTCCCCATTCGTGGTCAATTACTCTAAAAAATGTTTTAAATTAATTATCCACATAACACATTCAAAAGAAGAAAACATTGACAGAGTCCTGAATCATCATGTTACATACAAGACAGCAAGTGGGGACACTTCAGGCTGAGCAGCGACACCGACTCTGGCATGTATGTGTTCTGGGGTCAGCGGCCGTAAGCGCAAGGCTGGGGTCAGCGGCCGTAAGCGCAGGGCTGGGGTCAGCGGCCGTAAGCGCAGGGCTGGGGTCAGCGGCCATAAGCGCAGGGCTGGGGTCAGCGGCCGTAAGCGCAGGGCTGGGGTCAGCGGCCGTAAGCGCAGGGCTGGGGTCAGCGGCCGTAAGCGCAGGGCTGGGGTCAGCGGCCGTAAGCGCAGGGCTGGGGTCAGCGGCCGTAAGCGCAGGGCTGGGGTCAGCGGCCGTAACGGCAGGGGTCAGCGGCCGGCAGGGGTCAGCGGCCGGCAGGGCAGGGGTCAGCGGCCGGCAGGGCAGGGGTCAGCGGCCGGCAGGGCAGGGGTCAGCGGCCGTAACGGCAGGGCTGGGGTCAGCTGCCGTTTGACCAGGGTCCATAGGGAACAGTGTGCCATTTGGTAGATCAGACTAGAAGGCACTACTAAATATACAGTACACACACAACTACATAGACTTTCCTCTCTTCATCACAAGTCTCTCAATGTTCTCTTTCATCAGTCACACTTGGGTTTCTCTTCCTTTCCTCTCCTCTCTTTCTGCCTCAAAGTGGGAGAAGATTTAACACAGTCCATTCCAGATATTCCACTCCAGACATTATTATGGGCCATCCTCCCCTCAGCAGCCTCCACTGACAGAGGGAAGGGGGTTATTTTTGTGTTCTCCTTAGCTGGTGAAGGAGGAGGTGTCTTGGTTAAAGTCTGTTTCTGCAGTTTGATCTGGTCTGATCCGGTTTGGGTCAGGTGGAAACTCATTTCATGGAGGGCCTAGTGTCCGCTGGTTTTTCCTTTCAGTTAATAATAATAATAATATATGCCATTTAGCAGACGCTTTTATCCAAAGCGACTTAGTCATGTGTGCATACATTCTACGTATGGGTGGTCCCGGGGATCGAACCCACTACCCTGGCGTTACAAGCGCCATGCTCTACCAACTGAGCTACAGTTAAGACCTAGACAACCAGGTGAGGGGAGTTCTTTACTAATTACTGACCTTAATTCATCAATCAAGTACAAGGGAGTGAAAACCCACAGACACTCGGCCGTCGGTGGAATGAGTTTGTCCCGTTGTGGACTGGGGGGGTAAAGCCGGTCCCAGGACGGGCGAGCAGGCAATGCTTCACTAAAGGATGTGTATAGAGTACAAGTAGTAGGACTAGACTGGTTTGGGCTGGCTGGGTTCAGTCTGACCCGGTTCGGGTCGTGTTTGAACCATTTAGAGCTGGTTAGGACAGGGGTTCCCGAACTTTTTTGTTCCGTGACCCCATTTTGTCATTAAAAAAAAAG
Organism: Oncorhynchus gorbuscha; assembly: GCF_021184085.1. Lineage (NCBI taxonomy): Eukaryota > Metazoa > Chordata > Actinopteri > Salmoniformes > Salmonidae > Oncorhynchus > Oncorhynchus gorbuscha. The sequence continues at coordinate 4,200,431 of NC_060190.1, forward strand.
GTGATGAAATCAACAGCCAATGTTTGGTTCTTAAACTGGGACTATAACCGACTATTACAAATCAGTTCAGTACATTTGACAGTGTTTCAATATGAAGGATTGTTTGAAGTGACAAATGCATCAGAAAGGTATTGAGAAGTTCAGAAGATCATCAGCCAATCATTTAGTTTGATCTGCTGAGTAGAAATGAAGACCAGTGATTGTTGTTTTTCCTCCAGTCTGATTTTAGTGCCTGGTCTTGTCCACTCTGTTCTGAGGCTTCTGGGCTTTGAGGAGGGAAACCGGTGATTAAACCATTCAAAAGATAGGAGGAAAGAAAACCAAAACCGCTCTCACTATGACAACGGCATCTAGCAGCTACCGGAGGTTACTGACTTAACCCCAGTTCTATGAACCAAACGCAATTTAAAAAAAAAAGTTATTTCAGAGTTTCTCGAGTTTGAGAAACTGTGGGTTAGGATCAGTTTTGGGACAGCTGGGTCTGGTTTGAACTAGTTTGATCTGGTTACTGTGCTGCCTGGGCCGTGTCCCCGGCCTGCTCTCCCTCTGCCTGGCTTTTCATCGCCTCAAACACCGCAATCTCCTTGGCCTCCTTCTTCTGGTTCCTTGCCTCAAACTGCAGCCTGGAGAGAGACAATCAAACCAACTTCGTTTGTGTAGTGCATTTGGTACAATGTAACAATACAATAATACCAAATAAGGAGGGAGAGAGGTGGGGAGAGGGGTGGGGAGAGAGGTGGGGAGGAGGTGGTGGGGAGAGGGGGGTGGGTGGGGAGAGGGAAAAATAATTTGTAAGTCGCTCTGGATAAGAGCGTCTGCTAAATGACTTAAATGTAAATGTAAATGTAACCAAACGAGTGAGAAAAAGATGAGGGACAAGGAGAGACAAAGGTAGACAGTGATAGATGGGTGAGAGAGGCCCTTACCGGTTCTTGATAATTCTCTGTACGATGTCATCGGTGGTCAAACCGTTACCACTGTTTACTGTACGGAAGATACCTCTCTTCTTAGGCTCCTGGGACACACACACACACACGATAACATGCAATCACACAAAAAGACACACACACGAATACTGCAAAACACACATAAACAAACAGACACACAGTCAGTACTCACAGCATAAGGGTCTGCAGTGTCCCTGTCAGGAAACACCTCTGTCTTCCCATGACACACCAGGTCCACCTACAAGTGTGACATCATAGATCATGAGTATAGTCAATAGGATCAATTATATAACCTACATGATTTATCATAAATATCTATGGTATAACAGGAAGTGGAGGGGGGGAGGGAGGGAGGGGGAGAGGGGGCGAGAGAGCGAGAGCGAAACGGAGAGCGAGAGCAAGAGGAGGAGAGAGCGACATCTGTAGTATGTCTGCTATACAGTAACAGCCTGACATTACTACAGCACCCCAGTCTGGATCAATGCCCAGTCCCATACACACAGGAGAAAGGTCAGTTTACACACACACACACACACACACACACACACACACACACACACACACACACACACACACACACACACACACACACACACACACACACACACACACACACACACCAGGTCATTGTACATGTTTCTCCCTAAGAGAGGCTATGCATGTTAGGAAAGACGTCTCTTCTCCCAGTCAAACAATATCACTGTTTCAATGTGTGTGTCTTCGTGTGTGTGTGTGTGTCTTCGTGTGAGTGTGTGTGTGTCTTCGTGTGAGTGTGTGTGTGTGTCCGTGTGAGTGTACGTGTGTGTCCGTGTGAGTGTACGTGTGTCTTCGTGTGTGTCTTCGTGTGAGTGTGCGTGTGTGTCTTCGTGTGAGTGTGTGTGTCTTCGTGTGAGTGTGCGTGTGTGTGTGTCTTCGTGTGAGTGTGCGTGTGTGTGTCTTCGTGTGAGTGTGCGTGTGTGTCTTCGTGTGTGTGTGTGTGTGTGTGTCTTCGTGTGTGTGTGTGTCTTCGTGTGTGTGTGTGTCTTCGTGTGTGTCTTCGTGTGTGTGTGTGTGTGTGTCTTCGTGTGTGTCTTCGTGTGTGTGTGTGTCTTCGTGTGTGTGTGTGTCTTCGTGTGTGTGCGTGTCTTCGTGTGTGTGCGTGTCTTCGTGTGTGTGCGTGTCTTCGTGTGTGTGCGTGTCTTCGTGTGTGTGCGTGTCTTCGTGTGTGTGCGTGTCTACGTGTGTGTGCGTGTCTTCGTGTGTGTGCGTGTCTTCGTGTGTGTGCGTGTCTTCGTGTGTGTGCGTGTCTTCGTGTGTGTGCGTGTCTTCGTGTGTGTGTGTGTCTTCGTGTGTGTGTGTGTGTCTTCGTGTGTCTTCATCTGAGTGTGTGTGTGTGTCTTCGTCTGAGTGTGAGTGTGTGTCTTCGTGTGAGTGTGTGTGTCTTCGTGTGAGTGTGTGTGTGTGAGTGTGTGTCTTTGTGTGTGTGTGAGTGTGTGTCTTTGTGTGTGTGTGTGTGTGTGTGTGAGTGTGTGTCTTCGTGTGTGTGTGTGTGTGCCTCACCTTGAAGTGGTCCAGCAGATCTTTACCCACAGCGTAGGGAGCCCCAATCACCACCTCTGATACATACTGGAGGAGGAGAGGGAGAGATAATTAACCAAAAATAAATGAGTGAGTTGAGTGTTGTGTAATGGTTGTATTTAGGTCGAGGGTGACTATCAATAGTCATTGAGTAATAGCTCTGTCACAGGACAGGGAGACAGTTTCAGGCTTTGTGTTAACTCTGAATGGTTATGGAATTGCGTAATCTGGTGTGTGCGTGTGCGTGTGTGTGTGTGTGTGTGTGTGTAGACACCCTTTGTGTGGTTTGAGTAAGAGTGCCGTTTAGGATTGGGATTATGGATTAGGATTTCATAAAACACATTCTCAAGACACGTCAACACACAGTAAAATATGTAAGATACACAAGCAGACGGTTTGATCACTGAGGCAGAGGATCTTCTGTAGCTGGTCTGATAAGAGATGAATGGAGGAGAGAGCCTACCGTCCTTCAGTGTGTGTGTGTGTGTGTGTAAGGAGAACATTTCTCTCTAGGCAGAGCAGACTGTTTGATCACTGGGAGGCAGAGGGTCTTCTGTAGCTGGTCTGATAAGAGATGAATGGAGGAGAGAGCCTACCGTCCTTCAGTGTGTGTGTGTGTGTGTGTGTGTGTAAGGAGAACATTTCTCTCTAGGCAGAGCAGACTGTTTGATCACTGGGAGGGCAGAGGGTCTTCTGTAGCTGGTCTGATAAGAGATGAATGGAGGAGAGAGCCTACCGTCCTTCAGTGTGTGTGTGTGTGTGTGTAAGGAGAACATTTCTCTCTAGGCAGAGCAGACTGTTTGATCACTGGGAGGCAGAGGGTCTTCTGTAGCTGGTCTGATAAGAGATGAATGGAGGAGAGAGCCTACCGTCCTTCAGTGTGTGTGTGTGTGTGTAAGGAGAACATTTTCTCTAGGCAGAGCAGACTGTTTGATCACTGGGAGGCAGAGGGTCTTCTGTAGCTGGTCTGATAAGAGATGAATGGAGGAGAGAGCCTACCGTCCTTCAGTGTGTGTGTGTGTGTGTGTGTGTGTGTGTGTGTGTGTGTGTGTGTGTGTGTGTGTGTGTGTGTGTGTAAGGAGAACATTTCTCTCTAGGCAGAGCAGACAGCTTTACCTGTCTGACTATTGGGCCCATGGGGTTACAAAGAAGCTGTGTGTGTCTATGTTGGTGTTGGTGTTGGTGTGTTGGTGTGTGTGTGTTGGTGTGTGTGTCTATGTTGGTGTTGGTGTGTGTGTGTTGGTGTTGGTGTATGCGTCTATGTTGGTGTGTGTGTGTTGGTGTTGCTGTGTCTGTCTATGTTGGTGTGTGTGTGTTTGTGTGTGTGTGTGTGTTGGTGTGTCTGTTGTGTGTGTGTGTGTGTGTGTGTTGGTGTGTCTGTTGGTGTGTCTGTCGTTGTGTTTCTGTGCTGGTGTGTGTCTGCGCGTGTGTTGGTGTGTGTTTGTGTTGGTTTGTGTCTATGAGTGTGTGTCGCGGTGTGTGTTGGTGGACGCCTGTGTGTCGGTGGGTGTCAGTGTGTCGGGGTGTGTGTCGGTGGGAGCAGGGGAGAGGGAGGGGGAGAGGGGGGGAGGGGGAGGGGGAGAGGGAGGGAGAGGGTGGGCGTCGCTGTATGTTTAATGTGTGTATGTTCTCACCCTGCAGGCCAGGACACTCAGGGTTCTCTCGTGGATGTTCATGATTGGATAGTTCTTCCCTTTGTAGCGATTCACTTCCTGGTTGACAGAAAAACAACAACCAATGACAGGATATTTACTAGCTTTCGACCAATGACAGGATATTTACTAGCTTTCGACCAATGACAGGATATTTACTAGCTTTCGACCAATGACAGGATATTTACTAGCTTTCGACCAATGTCAGGATATTTGACTATTTCTCGACCAATGGCATGAGGCTTTATTGCATTGTGAAACAGGGGTATTTGTCCCATTTTGGTGTCTGTGAAAGCATGGGCAGCGGCATCGAGGGCATTTCCATTTCCAACCGTCTTCTTCTACTACTTATATGAGTCGGTAAACAATGTGAGCCCAGTTGACTACTTCGAAATGGTGAAAGTCCTCAATGCCCATGCTTTTGGCCACTACTGTTGTCTATCGAAGTCTATGGGAGGTTACAAAGAAGTAGTTTAATATTGCCTCTAGACACTGATCTTAGGTCAGTTTTGTCATCCCCACTAATGGTGAAGGTTAAGATTTGGCCCTTTTTTAAATGTATTTTTTTTTATCTGTTTTTGGTTAAAACCCGCTGACTTTTTTTTCCCCCATGAAGATCGAGTTGAGCAAAGTCTCCTCCTGCTAGGATTGATCCTTCAACATTCCATCACAACCGACCTTGGAACAGCGTCTGAAAGGAATAGGACGACCCCCACAGTCGAGGACCAATGACAGAGTATTTATACTGGCTCTCGACCAATGGCAGCGTGATTCATTGGAATGGAGTTGGGGAACACGAGCAGTGAGGCCCTCTGTAGCTTTTAGACATGTCAGTCCTTCATATAATGTCGTCAACTGGATCCACATGTTTCTCTGTAACAGTGTGTGTGTGTGTCTGCTGTGTGTGTGCGTACCACGGGCCTGTGTGGTTGTGTCTGCGTGTACCACGGGCCTGTGTGTGTGTCTGTGTCTGTGCGTACCACGGGCCTGTGTGTGTGTCTGTGTCTGTGCGTACCACGGGCCTGTGTGTGAGAGAGCGGGACAGTGAAACACAGTCAGCACCCCCCCATCATGTGGTCCTTCTGTAGCTCAGTTGGTAGAGCATGGCGCTTGTAACGCCAGGGTAGTGGGTTCGATCCCCGGGACCACCCATACGTAGAATGTATGCACACATGACTGTAAGTCGCTTTGGATAAAAGCGTCTGCTAAATGGCATATATTATATTATATATTATTATTATTATATTATGTCTACAAGGTTAGAAAACCACATTCACATAGATTCTGATGGGGTCAGTGTTTCAAATCAAAGTTTAGTCACCTGCACCGAATACAACAGGTGAAATGTTTACTTACAGGCCCCTAACCAACAGTGCAACCTTTAAGTAAAAAGTAGGTACTAGGTGAACAATAGATAGGTAAGGAAATAAACACACAGTGAATAGTAGCGGTAGAGGGGCCACGCGCGGTAGAGGGGCCACGCGCGGTAGAGGGGCCACGCGCGGTAGAGGGGCCACGCGCGGTAGAGGGGCCACGCGCGGTAGAGGGGCCACGCGCGGTAGAGGGGCCACGCGCGGTAGAGGGGCCACGCGCGGTAGAGGGGCCACGCGCGGTAGAGGGGCCACGCGCGGTAGAGGGGCCACGCGCGGTAGAGGGGCTATATACAGTAGCGAGGCTATATACAGTAGCGAGGCTATATACAGTAGCGAGGCTATATACAGTAGCGAGGCTATATACAGGCACCGGTTAGTCGGGCTGTTTGAGGTAGTATGTACATGTAGGTATGGTTAAAGTGACTATGCATATATGATAAACAGAGTAGCAGCAGTGTAAAAGAGGGGTTGGGGGGGGACACAATGTATATAGTCCGGGAGCCATTTGATTACCTGAGGAGTCTTATGGCTTGGGGGTTAAAACTGTTGAGAAGCCTTTTGGTCCTAGACTTGCCATGCGGTAGTAGAGAGAACAGTCTATGACTGGGGTGTTTGACCATTTTTAGGGCATTCTTCTGACACTGCCTGGTGTAGAGGTCCTGGATGGCAGGCAGCTTAGCCCCAGTGATGTACTGGGTTGTTTGCACTACCCTCTGTAGTGCCTTGCGGTCGGAGGCCCAGCAGTTGCCATACCAGTCGGTGATGCAACCAGTCAGGATGCTCTCAATGATGCAGCTGTAGAACCTTTTGAGGATCTGAGGACCCATGCCAAATCTTTTTAGTTTCCTGAGGGGGAAAAGGTTTTGTCGTGCCCTCTTCACGACTGTCTTGGTGTGTTTGGACCATGTTCGTTTGTTGGTGATGTGGACACCAAGGAACTTGGACACCAAGGAACCTGCTCCACTACAGCCCCGTCGATGAGAATGGGGGCGTGCTTGTTCCTCCCTTTCCTTTTAGTCCACAATCATCTCCTTTGTCTTGATCACGTTGAGGGATAGGTTGTTGTCCTGGCACCACCCGGGCCACATCTCTGACCTCCTCCCTATAGGCTGTCTCGTCGTTGTTGATGATCAGGCCGACCACTGTTGTGTCATCTGCAAACTTAATGATGGTGTTGGGAGTCGTACCTGGCCACGCAGTAGTGGGTGAACAGGGAGTACAGGAGGGGACTGAGCACGCACCCTTGAGGGGCTCCAGCGTTGAGGATCAGTGTGGCAGTTGTGTTGAGCGTAGGTAGCAGCACCTGGGATCGACCTGTCTGGAAGTCCAGGATCCAGTTGCAGTGGGAGGTGTTTAGTCCCAGGGTCCTTCGCTTAGTGATGAGCTTTGAGGGCACTATGGTGTTGAACGCTGAGCTGTATTCAATGAACAGCATTCTCACATAGGTGTTCCTTTTGTCCAGGTGGGAAAGGGCAGTGTGGAGATCTGTGGATCTGTTTTGGTGGTATGCAAATTGGAGTGGGTCTAGGGTTTCTGGGATAATGGTGTTTATGTGAGCCATTACCAGCCTTTCAATGCACTTCATGGCTACGGAGGTAAGTGCTACAGGTCTGTAGTCATTTAGGCAGGTTGCCTTAGTGTTCTTTGGCACAGGGGCTATGGTGGTCTGCTTGAAACATGTTGGTATTACAGACTCAATCAGGGACATGTTTTAAAATGTCAGTGAAGACACCTGCCAGTTGGTTAGCACATGCCCGGAGCACATAATCAGTCTGGCCTGGCGCCTTTGTGAATGTTGAGTTGTTTAAAGGTCTTACTCACGTCGGCTATGGAGAGCGTGATCACACAGTCATCCGGAACAGCTGATGCTCTCATGCATAACTCAGTGTTGCTTGCCTCGAAGCGAGCGTAGAAGTGATTTAGCTCGTCTGGTAGGCTCGTGTCACTGGGCAGCTCGCGGTTGTGCTTCCCTTTGTAGTCTGTAATAGTTTGCAAGCCCCGCCACGTAAGACGCGTCGGAGCTGGTGTAGTACGATTCAATATTAGCCCTGTATTGGCGCTTGGCCTGTTTGATGGTTCGTCGGAGGGCATAGCAAGATTTCTTATAAATTCTGGGTTAGAGTCCGCATCTTGAAAGCGGCAACTCTACCCTTTGGCTCAGTGCAAATGTTGACTGAATCTGACGGGGTCAGCGTTTTCTGAACGTGTGTGTGTTTGTTTGTGTGTGTGTACATACCTGGTCAAAGTGCAGTCCCACGATGACGTAAGGCCTCTCAGCCTGTTTGTAGACAGTCTCCAGGAAGTCAACATGACCAATGTCTGACGGGGAGGTGTGGTCAAGGTAATAACACAGAGAGAGAGAGACAACCACCCTTTGTCTCTCTCACAGACAACCACCCTTGGTCTCTCTCACAGACAGACAACCACCCTTGGTCTCTCTCACAGACAGACAACCACCCTTGGTCTCTCTCACAGACAGACAACCACCCTTGGTCTCTCTCACAGACAGACAACCACCCTTCGTCTCTCTCACAGACACACAACCACCATGTGTCTCTCTCACAGACACACAACCACCATGTGTCTCTCTCACAGACACACAACCACCATGTGTCTCTCTCACAGACACACAACCACCATGTGTCTCTCTCACAGACACACAACCACCATGTGTCTCTCTCACAGACACACAACCACCATGTGTCTCTCTCACAGACACACAACCCCCATGTGTCTCTCTCACAGACACACAACCCCCATGTCTGTCTCTCAGACACACAACCACCCTTTGTCTCTCTCACAGACACACAACCACCATGTGTCTCTCTCACAGACAGACAACCACCATGTGTCTCTCTCACAGACACACAACCACCATGTGTCTCTCTCACAGACACACAACCACCCTTTGTCTCTCTCACAGACACACAACCACCATGTGTCTGTCTCTCTCACAGACACACAACCACCATGTGTCTGTCTCTCTCACAGACACACAACCACCATGTGTCTGTCTCTCTCACAGACACACAACCACCATGTGTCTGTCTCTCTCACAGACACACAACCACCATGTGTCTGTCTCTCTCACAGACACACAACCACCATGTGTCTGTCTCTCTCACAGACACACAACCACCCTTTCTCGGCCTCTCTCACAGACACACAACCACCATGTGTCTGTCTCTCTCACAGACACACAACCACCATGTGTCTCTCTCACAGACACAGCGGTACATAAGGATACGGAAGAGGTCGAAGGCCCCGGCTACGTAGATGATGGTGTCCCCAGGTTGGGCCTCCTGTCCTGAGGCAAACTGGATGATCTTCTGGGAAGTCTGGAGGAACTGGGACACTCCTGTCCATGGACTGTGGCCCTTAGGACCCTGGGGAGACGAAACACTATTATAGTCATAACCTCTAACCCTCATCTAAACCTAACACAAACCTAATATAAACCTATCCCAACTCCTGTCCATAGACTGTGGCCCTTAGGACCCTGGGGAGAACATGGAGGGGAGGAGAGAGGGGAAGGTCCCGTTCTAAACCCTAACCTCAGAAACCCAGCCATCTCATACTAGTTGGAAAGCCTGAGGAAGTGACACCTCAGAAACCCAGCCATCTCATACTAGTTGGAAAGCCTGAGGAAGTGACACCTCAGAAACCCAGCCATCTCATACTAGTTGGAAAGCCTGAGGAAGTGACACCTCAGAAACCCAGCCATCTCATACTAGTTGGAAAGCCTGAGGAAGTGACACCTCAGAAAGCAGGCTCACGTGGATGTTCCAAAGAGACGTTTTGTTAAAAAATACAAAATAACGTAGCTTTCTGAACATTACATCTGAATACACTACGGTACTACTTTCACTGAGATGTGCAGCACACCATGGTTGTCCTGAGCAGGGGAATTGCGCCCCCTTGTGTTCAGAATAATCCACAACCACAGAGTGTTGTCATCTCCACTTCCTCTCCAGAATATATTTGAATAGTAATATTTACCTTCCCAAAGTTGTCCGTGTGCTGTTGGTAGTCTGAGTTGTCCTGTAAACCGACAGAGGAAGAAAGAGTTTTGCTTGAGGTCAGTCCTGTGTGATTTCTGCCATTACAACAGTGTAAGCCACAGGAGGTTGGTGACACCTTAATTGGGGAGGATGGGCTGGAGCAGAATGAATGGAATGTGTTTGATACCCTTCCCTCCGTTCCAACCTTTAGTATGAACCGTCCTCCCCTCACCAGCCTCCCCTGCTGTAAGCACACACACTACGGTACTGTAGGGTCAGTGTGCACTCTGTGTGTGGTACTCACGATGTTACTGTGGTGGGTTTTAGTCATGAGCAGCATGCGGCCCACCAGGTCTGTGGTGGAGACCCCCTGGGTGCGTCTACACTCCCGGTACCGGCCCTCTCTCTTCACCTCCGCATACGTGTCCTTACCGTCCACCGTCAGGGTGATGTCATCTAAGGTACACAAGGACAACGTTGGAGTTAGTTTTCTGACATCAGCCCAACATGATAGAATCCCACCTCTGACACTGTTCTGCCACTCTACCACTGCAGCCTGGAATGTACATTCTCAACTGTCTAAATAAACACAGAAATATGGAAGGAGGATGAGTCCCTGTTCTCCTTTTAAAAAGTAACAAGTCGATCCGTCAGGGGCCCCCCTCCCCCTACATCCCACTCCCCTTACCTCCCTCCCTCCCTCCCTTTACCTTACCTCCCCTTACCTCTCCCTACGTCCCACTCCCCTTACCTCCGCTCGCTCGCTCCCTCCCCTTAGCTTCCCTCCCCTTACCCCCCGCTCCCTCCCCTTACCTCCGCTCGCTCGCTCCCTCCCTCCCCTTAGCTTCCCTCCCTCCCCTTCCCTCCCGCTCCCTCCCTCCCGCTCCCTCCCCTTCCCTCCCGCTCGCTCCCCTTCCCTCCCGCTCGCTCCCTCCCCTTCCGCTCCCTCCCCTCCCGCTCCCTCCCTCCCCTTACCTTCCGCTCCTCCTCCCCTTACCTCCCGCTTCCTCCCCTTACCTCCCCTTCCTCCCCTTACCTCCCGCTCCCTCCCTCCCCTTAGCTTCCCTCCCTCCCCTTAGCTTACCTCCGCTCGCTCCCTCCCTCCCCTTAGCTTCCCTCCCTCCCCTTACCTCCGCTCGATCCCTCCCTCCCCTTACCTCCGCCGCTCCCTCCCTCCCCTTACCTTCCCTCCCTCCCCTTACCTCCCGCTCCCTCCCCTCCCCTCCCTCCCCTTACCCCCGCTCCCTCCCTTCCACTCCCTCCCTTTCCCTCCCGCTCCCTCCCCTTACCTCCCTCCCTCCCATTACCTTCTGCTCCCTCCCCTTACCTCCCTCTCCTCCCGCTCCCTCCCTCTCCTTACCTCCCGCTCCCTCCCTCCCCTTACCTCCCGCTCCCTCCCTCCCCTTACCTCCCGCTCCCTCCCCTTACCTCCCGCTCCCTCACCTTCCGCTCCCTCACCTCCCACTCCCTCCCTCCCTCACCTTCCACACCCTCACCTCCCGCTCTCTCCCCTTACCTTCCGCTCCCTCCCCTTACCTTTCCCTCCCTCACCTCCCACTCCCTCCCTCCCTCACCTTCCGCTCCCTCCCCTTACCTTCCTCTCCCTCCCCTTACCTTTCCCTCCCTCACCTCCCACTCCCTCCCTCCCTCCCTCACCTTCCGCTCCCTCCCCTTACCTTCCTCTCCCTCCCCTTACCTTTCCCCCCTCACCTCCCACCCTCCCTCCCTCCCTCACCTTCCGCTCCCTCCCCTTACCTTCCTCTCCCTCCCCTTACCTTTCCCTCCCTCACCTCCCACTCCCTCCCTCCCTCCCCTACCTTCCGCTCCCTCTCCTACCTTTCCCTCCCTCTCCTCCCCTTACCTCCCCTTACCTCCCACTCCCTCCCCTTACCTCCCTCCCCTTACCTCCCTCTCCTCCCCTTACCTCCCCTTACCTCCCCTTACCTCCCCTTACCTCCCACTCCCTCCCCTTACCTCCCCTTCCTCCCTCCCTAACCTCCCGCTCCCTCCCCTAACCTCCCGCTCCCCTCCCTTTCCCTCCCTCTCCTCCCCTTACCTCCCCTTACCTCCCACTTCCTCTCCTCCCTTACCTCCCACTTCCTCTCCTCCCCTTACCTCCCGCTCCCTGCCTCCCCTTACCTTCCGCTTCCTCCCCTAACCTCCCGCTCCCCTCCCCTTACCTCCCATGTGGTGACACATGTGGCTTGAAGACTGAAGAAGCCAGTGAGAGAATCTAGTCTTAACTTCTGTCTTTCTTTAAAAACAAAAAAAATCTTGTTCCCTCCCCTTACCACCCGCTCCCCTCCCCTTACGCTCCCTCCCCTTACCTCCCTCCGCTCCCTCCCCTTACCTTACGCTCCCTCCCCTTACCTTACGCTCCCTCCCCTTAACTCCCTTACCTCCCTCCCTCTCTCCCCTTATCTCCCGCTCCCCTCCCGCTCCCTCCCCTTACCTCCCGCTCCCTCCCTTACCTCCCGCTCCCTCCCCTTACCTCCCGCTCCCTCCCCCTCCCTCCCGCTCCCTCCCCTTACCTCCCGCTCCCTCCCTCCCCCCTTCCCTCCCGCTCCCTCCCTCCCGCTCCCTCCCCTTCCCTCTCGCTCCCCTTCCCTCCCGCTCGCTCCCTCCCCTTCCGCTCCCTCCCCTCCCGCTCCCTCCCCTTACCTTCCGCTCCCTCCCTCCCCTTACCTCCCGCTTCCCTCCCCTTACCTCCCGCTTCCTCCCCTTACCTCCCGCTCCCTCCCTCCCCTTAGCTTCCCTCCCTCCCCTTAGCTTACCTCCGCTCGCTCCCTCCCTCCCCTTAGCTTCCCTCCCTCCCCTTACCTCCCGATCCCTCCCTCCCCTTACCTCCCCGCTCCCTCCCTCCCCTTACCTTCCCTCCCTCCCTTACCTCCCGCTCCCTCCCTCCCCTCCCTCCCCTTACCCCCCGCTCCCTCCCTTCCCTCCCTCCCCGCTCCCTCCCTTACCTCCCTCCCTCCCATTACCTTCTGCTCCCTCCCCTTACCTCCCTCTCCTCCCGCTCCCTCCCTCCTTACCTCCCGCTCCCTCCCTCCCCTTACCTCCCGCTCCCTCCCTCCCCTTACCTCCCGCTCCCTCCCCTTACCTCCCGCTCCCTCACCTTCCGCTCCCTCACCTCCCACTCCCTCCCTCCCTCACCTTCCACACCCTCACCTCCCGCTCTCCCCCTTACCTTCCCTCCCTCCCCTTACCTTTCCCTCCCTCACCTCCCACTCCCTCCCTCCCTCACCTTCCGCTCCCTCCCCTTACCTTCCCTCCCTCCCCTTACCTTTCCCTCCCTCACCTCCCACTCCCTCCCTCCCTCCTCACCTTCCCTCCCTCCCCTTACCTTCCTCTCCCTCCCCTTACCTTTCCCCTCACCTCCCACTCCCTCCCTCCCTCCCTCACCTTCCGCTCCCTCCCCTTACCTTCCTCTCCCTCCCCTTACCTTTCCCTCCCTCACCTCCCCTCCCTCCCTCCCTCCCCTACCTTCCGCTCCCTCTCCTACCTTTCCCTCCCTCTCCTCCCCTTACCTCCCCTTACCTCCCCTCCCTCCCCTTACCTCCCTCCCCTTACCTCCCTCTCCTCCCCTTACCTCCCCTTACCTCCCCTTACCTCCCCTTACCTCCCACTCCCTCCCCTTACCTCCCGCTTCCTCCCTCCCTAACCTCCCGCTCCCTCCCCTAACCTCCCGCTCCCCTCCCCTTTCCCTCCCTCTCCTCCCCTTACCTCCCCTTACCTCCCACTTCCTCTCCTCCCCTTACCTCCCACTTCCTCTCCTCCCCTTACCTCCCGCTCCCTGCCTCCCCTTACCTTCCGCTTCCTCCCCTAACCTCCCGCTCCCCTCCCCTTACCTCCCATGTGGTGACACATGTGGCTTGAAGACTGAAGAAGCCAGTGAGAGAATCTAGTCTTAACTTCTGTCTTTCTTTAAAAACAAAAAAAATCTTGTTCCCTCCCCTTACCACCCGCTCCCCTCCCCTTACGCTCCCTCCCCTTACCTCCCTCCGCTCCTCCCCCCCTTACGCTCCCTCCCCTTACCTTACGCTCCCTCCCCTTAACTCCCTTACCTCCCTCCCTCTCTCCCCTTATCCCCCGCTCCCCTCCCGCTCCCTCCCCTTACCTCCCGCTCCCTCCCCTTACCTCCCGCTCCCTCCCCTTACCTCCCGCTCCCTCCCCTTAACCCCCGCTCCCTCCCGCTCCCTCCCCTTACCTCCCGCTCCCTCCCTCCCCTTACCTCCCGCTCCCTCCCCCCTTACCTCCCGCTCCCTCCCTCCCCTTACCTCCCGCTCCCTCCCTCCCCTTACCTTCCGCTCCCTCCCTCCCCTTACCTTCCGCTCCCTCACCTCCCACTCCCTCCCACTCCCTCCCTCCCTCACCTTCCACTCCCTTACCTTCCTCCCTCTCCTCCCCTTACCTCCCGCTCCTCCCCTTACCTCCCCTCCCTCCCTCCCCTTACCTCCCGCTCCCTCCTTACCTCCCGCTCCCTCACCTTCCGCTCCCTCACCTCTCCCCTCCCCCCCTTACGCTCCCTCCCCTTACCTTTCCCTCCCTCCCTCACCTTCCGCCTCCCTCACCTCCCTCCCTCACCACCCACTCCCTCCCTCCCTCCCCTCACCTCCCCCTCCCCTTACCTCCCGCTCCCTCCCTCCCCTTCCCTCCCCCCCTCCCGCTCCCTCCCCTTAACTTCCGCTCCCTCACCTTCCGCTCCCCTCACCTCCCACTCCCTCCCTCCCTCACCTTCCGCACCCTCACCTTCCGCACCCTCCCTCCCGCTCCCTCCCTTACCTTTCCCTCCTCACCTCCCACCCCTCCCTCCCCTTACCTTCCGCTCCCTCCCCTTACCTTTCCCTCCCTCTCCTCCCCTTACCTCCCCTTACCTCCCAACTCCCTCCCCTTACCTCCCTCCCCTTACCTCCCACTCCCTCTCCTCCCCTTACCTCCCGCTCCCTCCCTCCCCTTACCTCCCGCTCCCTGCCTCCCCTTACCTTCCGCTTCCTCCCCTAACCTCCCGCTCCCCTCCCCTTACCTCCCATGTGGTGACACATGTGGCTTGAAGACTGAAGAAGCCAGTGAGAGAATCTAGTCTTAACTTCTGTCTTTCTTTAAAAACAAAAAAAATCTTGTTCCCTCCCCTTACCACCCGCTCCCCTCCCCTTACGCTCCCTCCCTTACCTTACGCTCCCTCCCCTTACCTTACGCTCCCTCCCCTTACCTCCCCCCCACTCCCTCTCCTTACCTTTCCCTCCCTCTCCTCCCCTTACCTCCCGCTCCCTCCCTCCCCTTACCTCCCGCTCCCTCCCTCCCCTTACCTTACGCTCCCTCCCCTTACCTTACGCTCCCTCCCCTTACCTTACGCTCCCTCCCCTTACCTCCCCCCGCTCCCCTCCCCTTACCTTCCGCTCCCCTCCCGCTCCCTCCCTCACCTTCCGCTCCCTTACCTTCCGCTCCCTCTCCTTACCTTTCCCTCCCTCTCCTCCCCTTACCTCCCGCTCCCTCCCTCCCTTACCTTCCGCTCCTTACCTCCCGCTCCCTCCCTCCCCTTACCTCCCGCTCCCTCCCTCCCTCACCTCCCGCTCCCTCCCCTTACCTTCCGCTCCCTCCCCTTACCTTTCCCTCCCTCTCCTCCCCTTACCTCCCACTCCCTCCCCTTACCTCCCGCTCCCTCCCTCCCGCTCCCTCCCTCCCCTTACCTTCCGCTTCCTCCCCTAACCTCCCGCTTTCTCCCCTAACCTCCCGCTCCCCTCCCCTTTCCCTCCCCCCTCCTCCCCTTACCTCCCACTCCCTCCCTCCCTCCCCTTACCTCCCACTCCCTGCCTCCCCTTACCTTCCGCTTCCTCCCCTAACCTCCCGCTCCCCTCCTTACCTCCCATGTGGTGACACATGTGGCTTGAAGACTGAAGAAGCCAGTGAGAGAATCTAGTCTTAACTTCTGTCTTTCTTTAAAAACAAAAAAATCTTGTTCCCTCCCCTTACTTCCCACTCCCTCCCCTTACCACCCGCTCCCCTCCCCTTACGCTCCCTCCCCTTACCTCCCTCCGCTCCCTCCCCTTACCTTACGCTCCCTCCCCTTACCTTACGCTCCCTCCCCTTACCTTACGCTCCCTCCCCTTACCTCCCCCCCGCTCCGCTCCCCTTACCTTCCGCTCCCCTCACGCTCCCTCCCCATACCTCCCACTCCCTCCCCTTACCTCCCTCCGCTCCCTTTACCTTCCGCTCCCTCCCCTTACCTCCCCCCCGCTCCCCTCCCCTTACCTTCCGCTCCCCTTACCTCCCGCTCGCTCCCTCCCCTTACCTCCCCCCGCTCCCTCCCCTTACCACCCGCTCCCCTCCTTACGCTCCCTCCCCTTACCTCCCTCCGCTCCCTCCCCTTACCTTACGCTCCCTCCCCTTACCTTACGCTCCCTCCCCTTACCTTACGCTCCCTCCCCTTACCTCCCCCCCGCTCCCCTCCCCTTACCTTCCGCTCCCCTCACGCTCCCTCCCCATACCTCCCACTCCCTCCCCTTACCTCCCTCCGCTCCCTTTACCTTCCGCTCCCTCCCCTTACCTCCCCCGCTCCCCTCCCCTTACCTTCCGCTCCCCTTACCTCCCGCTCGCTCCCTCCCCTTACCTCCCCCCCGCTCCCCTCCCCTTACCTTCCGCTCCCCTCACGCTCCCTCCCCATACCTCCCACTCCCTCCCCTTACCTCCCTCCGCTCCCTTTACCTTCCGCTCCTCCCCTTACCTCCCCCGCTCCCCCTCCCCTTACCTTCCGCTCCCCTACCTCCCGCCGCTCCCTCCCCTTACCTCCCCCGCTCCCCTTACCTTCCGCTCCCCTTACCTCCCCGCTCCCCTCCCCTTACCTTCCGCTCCCCTTACCTCCCCCGCTCCCCTCCCCTTACCTTCCGCTCCCCTTACCTCCCGCCGCTCCCTCCCCTTACCTCCCGCTCGCTCCCTCCCCTTACCTCCCGCTCGCTCCCTCCCCTACCTCCCGCCGCTCCCTCCCCTTACCTCCCCTCCCTTCCCCATACTACCCGCTCCCTCCCCTTACCTCCCACTCCCCTTACCTCCCACTCCCCTTACCTCCCACTCCCCATACTTCCCGCTCCCTCCCCTTACCTCCCCCGCTCCCCTCACCTTACCTCCCACTGCCCTCCCTTCCCCTCCCCATACCTCCCACTCCCTTACCTCCCGCTCGCTCCCTTCCCTTACCTCCCTCCGCTCCCTCCCCTTACCTCCCGCTCGCTCCCTCCCCTTACCTCCCGCTCGCTCCCTCCCCTTACCTCCCGCTCGCTCCCTCCCCTTACCTCCCGCTCGCTCCCCTTACCTCCCTCCGCTCCCCTTACCTCCCTCCGCTCCCCTTACCTCCCGGCTCCCCTTACCTCCCGCTCGCTCCCCTTACCTCCCGCTCGCTCCCCTCCCCTCCCCGCTCCCCTCCCCTTACCTCCCGCTCCCCTCCCCTTACCTCCCCTCCCTTCCCCATACTACCCGCTCCCTCCCCTTACCTCCCACTCCCCTTACCTCCCCTCCCTTCCCCATACTTCCCGCTCCCTCCCTTACCTCCCCCCGCTCCCTCCCCTTACCTCCCACTCCCCTCCCTTCCCCATACCTCCCGTACCTCCCTTCTCCCTCCCCTTCCTCCCCTTCCCTCCTTACCTCCCGCTCGCTCCCTCCCCTTACCTCCCGCTCGCTCCCTCCCCTTACCTCCCGCCGCTCCCTCCCCTTACCTCCCCGCTCGCTCCCTCCCCTTACCTCCCGCTCGCTCCTCCCCTTACCTCCCGCCGCTCCCTCCCCTTACCTCCCGTCGCTCCCTCCCCTTACCTCCCGCCGCTCCCTCCCCTTACCTCCCGCTCGCTCCTCCCCTTACCTCCCGCTCGCTCCCTCCCCTTACCTCCCGCTCGCTCCCTCCCCTTACCTCCCGCTCGCTCCCTCCCCTTACCTCCCGCTCGCTCCCTCCCCTTACCTCCGTGGACGCAGAAGTCACTGTTGTATTTGTCCAGTGTGTCCAGTGTGGTGACGTAGGGAGCACCCTCTACGATCTCATCCACCCACTTGATAGCCCGCACCATCTTATACCTACAACACCATACCACAACTTTATTGTCCATTTACATACCAAAACTTTGTCCATTGACATGAAAATGAAATGCGGTGATTTTCTTACCTCTCTGCCTGGGTGAAGACAGGAGGACCCTTGTGCTTCGAAATCTCTTCTGGAGGGAGAGAAGGGAAGTGACTGTATATTACTGTGGTGTAGTGGAGGGAGAGAAGGGAAGTGACTGTATATTACTGTGGTGTAGTGGAGGGAGAGAAGGGAAGTGACTGTGTATTACTGTGGTGTAGTGGAGGGGAGAGAAGGGAAGTGACTGTATATTACTGTGGTGTAGTGGAGGGAGAGAAGGGAAGTGACTGTATATTACTGTGGTGTAGTGGAGGAGAGAAGGGAAGTGACTGTATATTACTGTGGTGTAGTGGAGGGAGAGAAGGGAAGTGACTGTATATTACTGTGGTGTAGTGGAGGGAGAGAAGGGAAGTGACTGTATATTACTGTGGTGTAGTGGAGGGAGAGAAGGGAAGTGACTGTATATTACTGTGGTGTAGTGGAGGGAGAGAAGGGAAGTGACTGTATATTACTGTGGTGTAGTGGAGGAGAGAAGGGAAGTGACTGTATATTACTGTGGTGTAGTGGAGGGAGAGAAGGGAAGTGACTGTATATTACTGTGGTGTAGTGGAGGGAGAGAAGGGAAGTGACTGTGTATTACTGTGGTGTAGTGGAGGGAGAGAAGGGAAGTGACTGTATATTACTGTGGTGTAGTGGAGGGAGAGAAGGGAAGTGACTGTGTATTACTGTGGTGTAGTGGAGGGAGAGAAGGGAAGTGACTGTATATTACTGTGGTGTAGTGGAGGGAGAGAAGGAAGTGACTGTGTATTACTGTGGTGTAGTGGAGGGAGAGAAGGGAAGTGACTGTATATTACTGTGGTGTAGTGGAGGGAGAGAAGGGAAGTGACTGTGTATTACTGTGGTGTAGTGGAGGGAGAGAAGGGAAGTGACTGTATATTACTGTGGTGTAGTGGAGGGGAACAGAGAGACAAGTGAAGAAACAGAGGCTGAGATACTTATGATTAATGTGCGTGTCTGTGTGCGTGTCTTTGTGTGTGTGTGTCTGTGTGTCTGTGTGTGTCTGTGTCCGTGTGTGTGCCCGTGTGTTCACCATCTGTATGTACTCCAACGATGAGGTAATCTCCCATGGCCTTAGCCTGTCTCAGCTGGTTGGAGTGGCCGTAGTGCACCATGTCATAACTACAGGACAGGGAGAGAGAGCATGATGTCATTAACGTGGGACAGACAGTGTGTGTATAACTGAGCTGGTCTAAGGGAGGGGCTAGTGTTTTAATGAGAAGCTGCTCTGTACTTGATAGTTGGCATCTGTATCCAGTGGTGGTGGTTGGCCTGCCTCCCTCCCTCCCTCCCTCCCTCCCTCCCTCACTCACTCACTACCCTCCCTCCCTCACTTCCCTCCCTCACTTCCCTCCCTCACTTCCCTCACTCACTTCCCTCACTCACTTCCCTCCCTCCCCTCACTCCCTCCCTCCCCCTCCCTCCCTCCCCCCTCCCTCCCCTCACTCCCTCCCTCCCTCCCCTCACTCCCTCACTCCCTCCCTCCCTCACTCCCCTCCCTCACTACCCTCCCTCCCTCACTTCCCTCCCTCACTCCCTCATGGAATAGATATGGAGGAACCGCTCTCCTTCCACACAGCAGACCCATCACCCCACACAGCAGACCCATCACCCCACACAGCAGACCCATCACCCCACACAGCAGACCCATCACCCCACACAGCAGACCCATCACCCCACACAGCAGACCCATCACCCCACACAGCAGACCCATTACCCCACACAGCAGACCCATCACCCCACACAGCAGACCCATCACCCCACACAGCAGACCCATCACCCCACACAGCAGACCCATCACCCCACACAGCAGACCCATCACCCCACACAGCAGACCCATCACCCCACACAGCAGACCCATCACCCCACACAGCAGACCCATCACCCCACACAGCAGACCCATCACCCCACACAGCAGACCCATCACCCCACACAGCAGACCCATCACCCCACACAGCAGACCCATCACCCCACACAGCCCTACATTCTGCTCCGTCCTCCTTCTGTCCTTCCGTCACAGGATTACCAGCCATGGTGGGATTTACACTAAACACAACAAGTTACGTTTCTCAAGTTAGGATTCAGGCCGAGGAAAGTACAATGTGTGGATTTGGCAGTATGTGTGTCATCCTCTCTCTGTAATGTGTGTGTGGAAGTACTGATTCCTCTCTGGCAGTATGTGTGTCATCCTCTCTCTGTAATGTGTGTGTGGAAGTACTGATTCCTCTCTGGCAGTATGTGTGTCATCCTCTCTCTGTAATGTGTGTGTGGAAGTACTGATTCCTCTCTGGCAGTATGTGTGTCATCCTCTCTGTAATGTGTGTGTGGAAGTACTGATTCCTCTCTGGCAGTATGTGTGTCATCCTCTCTCTGTAATGTGTGGAAGTACTGATTCCTCTCTGGCAGTATGTGTGTCATCCTCTCTCTGTAATGTGTGTGTGGAAGTACTGATTCCTCTCTGGCAGTATGTGTGTCATCCTCTCTCTGTAATGTGTGTGTGGAAGTACTGATTCCTCTCTGGCAGTATGTGTGTCATCCTCTCTCTGTAATGTGTGTGTGGAAGTACTGATTCCTCTCTGGCAGTATGTGTGTCATCCTCTCTCTGTAATGTGTGTGTGGAAGTACTGATTCCTCTCTGGCAGTATGTGTGTCATCCTCTCTGTAATGTGTGTGTGGAAGTACTGATTCCTCTCTGGCAGTATGTGTGTCATCCTCTCTCTGTAATGTGTGTGTGGAAGTACTGATTCCTCTCTGGCAGTATGTGTGTCATCCTCTCTCTGTAATGTGTGTGTGGAAGTACTGATTCCTCTCTGGCAGTATGTGTGTCATCCTCTCTCTGTAATGTGTGTGTGGAAGTACTGATTCCTCTCTGGCAGTATGTGTGTCATCCTCTCTCTGTAATGTGTGTGTGGAAGTACTGATTCCTCTATGGCAGTATGTGTGTCATCCTCTCTCTGTAATGTGTGTGTGGAAGTACTGATTCCTCTCTGGCAGTATGTGTGTCATCCTCTCTCTGTAATGTGTGTGTGGAAGTACTGATTCCGCTCTGTAATTAACACCAGGATTACCGTGGGAATTATCCCTGAGGTGTAACCAAGACGACAGTATCCCAGGCTAAGACCAGGAGACAGGCAGATCAACTGGGGACTCCCAACAACTCTCCTTTATACTGCCACTATTGTACAGAGAGCCTGCCTCTGATAGGTCTGGCCTATCCACATAACTTGCTGGGTTTTTGGCCAAACAGCCACTCCCTCTAATTCATTCCACTATGTAAAGAAATCCTTCTGAGTGCACTCTGTAGGCTGTAGGAAATAGGGTGCCATTTGGGACATACTCCGCTGTAAACAGAGTTCTTCTGTTTTATTTTGATGTACTCTTATCACTCATCTCTCGCTCTCTCCCACTTTCTTTCCCTCTCCCTGCTCCCCTAAAAGACCCCTCTGCTACACCCTAAAATAACCCTCTGCTACACCCTAAAAGACCCCCCTGCTATAAACACTGCTCTCACACAGACACAGATACTCTGTCCTCGTGGTACCCAGACAAAAAGATAGTTTGTGATAGCTTGTTTTGACATGGCAGTCCAGAATAGTGGATATAAATAACTAACCAACGGTCTGTCTGTTTACATAGTGATTAAGTATTAATTAACTAACCTGCTACCCCCCAAAAGACCCCCCTGCTACCCCCCAAAAGACCCTCCTGCTACCCCCCAAAAGACCCTCCTGCTACCCCCCAAAAGACCCTCCTGCTACCCCCAAAAGACCCTCCTGCTGCTCCCTAAAAGACCCTCCTGCTACTCCCTAGAAAACCCTCCTGCTACTCCCTAAAAGACCCTCCTGCTACCCCCTGAAAGACCCCCTGATACCCCTAAAAGACCCCAACAAGACCCTCTGCCACCCCCATGGTGTATCTGTCACTGGACGACATGTTCACCATGTTGGTTAGCTATTAATACTTAATCACTGTGTAAACAGACAGACGGTTGGTTAGTTATTTATATCCACTATTCTGGACTGCCATGTCAAAACAAGCTATCACAAACTAGCTTTCTGTCTGGGTACCACGAGGGCAGAGTATCTGTGTCTGTGTGAGAGCAGTGTTTATAGCTATGCCACCACCAGTCACAAGGTGAGAACGGGGAGGTGGGAGTCAGTCGGCTCTCGCCTCAAGTAAACTCAGCAAGACCACGTCAGCGACCCAAATGGTACTCTGTACCCTACATGATGCACTACATTTAACCAGAGCCTTATGGGCCCTGGGCAAAAGTAGTGCCCTATAAAGGGAATAGGGTTACGTTTGGGACACTACCCCATAAAAGGCTATTTAGTATTAAGAGTAAGTGCACGATAGGACTCTGATCAAAAGAGGTGCCCTTGGTCAAAAGAAGTGCACAACATAGGCTGCCATTTTGGACACATCCCATGATGAGCACAATGCAGGCTGTAGGTACTAGGTGGTGTGGATGGACGGGAGTGAGAGACTAGCCCTGTTTGAGTACTCTCAAAATGCATCCTTCCTTCCTCCTCCCCCTTCTTCTTCTTTGAAAGAGCCTAATCACTGATCTGGTGTCTGTTAATAGGTGAAAGCTAAGTAGTAGAATCCTTTACTTTCCCCTATCCAGTCGTGTTGAATCAGTGATAGTAAGCCAGGGTGGTATTTCCTATTGATTTAGTGAACACCATATGGGTTTGAAACAAAACAAGCACATTTCTTTATGGGACAAGTTGAGTTAATGAATATAACCCATGTAAAGTATTTGGACCAAGCCAGAACAAGGGCATCAGAGCGTGTTATTGGCCTTGGCTAATAACTTACTCTCCTGACTCCTCTCTAATCCACAGGGAGACAAAGGTTACTGCAGGTCATTCTCCACCTGGCAGACAGCAGAATCGATCACAGAGCTTCTACCTCATCCTTATCAAGGGAGGAAGAAGGTGCCCCTAGAGTAGACGCTGATCTTTCAGTCATTTTTGCATTTCCCCCTTTAATGATTAAGGTTAGGATTGGGAAGATGATCCTAGATCTGTAGCTAGGGGAAACGTCACCCAGGAAGGAGCCTTATCAGGCATTCATGTATTTTACAAACTTGAATAAAGGCCTATTAGCTACTAATCAAATGTTATTTGTCACATGCACTGAATATAACAGGTGTTGACTAAAGCCAAGCTACTGCTGAAAGTAAACAACTCTTATGGTCAACTGATAAGGGTGGACTTTGTACTTCCTTGCCAACTGGGTTGGGTAGCTAGCTATGTCACTCTGCACATTGTCCTCTGACAACAAATCAAGCGTTGCAACATACAGTAGTGCTGCCATGACAGCCTTAGTCCCACTTGGCTCGTCATCATGTTTACAGTTAGTAATATATAGTTGGGTAATAACAGTAAAATACAGTTATTATAAACGTAATAAGAGGTATTAGTTTGGGCTAGTCTGTATACCTTTCTATAGCATGAAATTGATATCAAGTAGCTAAAACAGCGACTTTCAGATCAATCAACAAATGAATGACCGTTCTTCCGGCCTACCAACCGTTGCCAGCCAACTACTGTCCAGGTCAGCTGTATAGGAGAAAGGCTGTAGTCATACACATAGCTAGAACTGATATGGTCTATGGTTGTAGACAACTAGACTGGTGCCAGTCTGTTTCTGCTCCTCAAGGAATTGTCAAGCACAAACCGATTTGGGACCAGTCTAATTGTTAGCTAGCAGCAAGTCAGCAACTGCACTGTACCAAGCTATTTCCAATATTAAAAAAAAATACAAATTGTAAACTTTATTTAACTAGGCAAGTCAGTTAAGAACAAATTCTTATTTACAATGACGGCCTTTTTATTTAATTTTTATATTTCACCAGGTGGCCAGTTGAGAACAAATTCTCATTTACAACTGCGACCTGGCCAAGATAAAGCCAAGCAGTGTGACACAAACAACACAGAGTTACACATGGAGTAAACAAACATACAGTAGAAAACAAAAGTCTATATACAATGTGAGCAAATGAGATAAGATGAGGTAAGGCAATAAGTAGGCGAAACAATTACAATACAGCAATTAAACACTGGAGAGACAGATGTGCAGAAGATGAATGTGCAAGTAGAGATACTGGGGTGCAAAGGAGAACCGGGGAACAGTGGGTTAACTGCCTTGTTCAGAGGCAGAACGACAGATGTTTACCTTGTCAACTCAGGGATTTTCGATCCAACAACCTTACCACTGGGCTACCTGCCTCCCCAATATCCATACATCACAGTGACAGCCAAGGTTACGTAACATCCCACCTAAACCGCATTTAGCAAACCATGTGCACAGAGACTTAAGTCTAGCTGAGATCATTCCGTTCCTACCGGTCGACACCGGCGGGCTGCGATCACATTCACTCTCTCTGAAAGGCAGCAACTGAAACAGTATAACTAGCTAGCAGGTACTGTAGTTATCTGATTTTAGGGGTATTTGTGATTGAAATCACAAAACAATCACATTAGTAGCCACTTTTGTTTGACCAGGCAGCAACACTCAAGTTCATGTTTACAAAGTAGCAAAAATACCTAGTTAGCGGAATGTAACGATGTGCGGTTATCTAGCTTAGTGGTTATAATCAAGTTGATCAACCAAAATGTATCATTATTGGTAAAGCTACGTTAACAGTTAGTCACTAGCCTAGCTACTTAAATTACTGAGGTTACTATACGCACAACAGACCACCAAACATGATATTATAAACCCTTTTCGCAGATAGGCAACGTTGTACATGTTGCTAATAGAAGTCGCTACCCGGACAGGAGGCGAAGCTACACGACTTACCAGCCATCACACCACACCCGGACAGGAGGCGAAGCTACACGACTTACCAGCCATCACACCACACCCGGACAGGAGGCGAAGCTACACGACTTACCAGCCATCACACCACACCCGGACAGGAGGCGAAGCTACACGACTTACCAGCCATCACACCACACCCGGACAGGAGGCGAAGCTACACGACTTACCAGCCATCACACCACACCCGGACAGGAGGACTTACCAGCCATCACACCACACCCGGAAGCTACACGACTTACCAGCCATCACACCACACCCGGACAGGAGGCGAAGCTACACGACTTACCAGCCATCACACCACACCCGGACAGAGCGCTTCCTCTTCTCTGGGCTGCAAGCCAAGTCTCCCTGCTTAGCGCCGCTCTCTATGCCCTGCTCACTCGATGTGTGGTGACCGTTCTTGATCATGTTGATAAAATAATATTAAAACTCTGAGCTAAAACCACAAAATAATAAAATAATGCCGTTAAAATGACGGGTTGGGTGATCCCATCCCCCGGTTTAACGTAAGAATGAACCCGCCGGTAGGACAACGCCTCCTTTGGAGTGAAATTCGCGTCACGGTCGAACCATGACTACTCCGAGGTAGCGGCCATGCTGCTGGCTGCGTAAAAACTCACATCACGTGATTACGCAAACCCGCACAACGTAGATTTAGGGTGTGTTCGTGAATTCAATCTCGAGTGCCGGGGTGCGCTCAGGGCGTTAAACCCAGAGCGTTTCGCGGAGTAGGGTTTATTGATTGATCTGAGCGTTTTATTAACCTCACAACGACAGTCAAGCGCTCAAGTTAACCGGCTAGCTACTTCCAGGCACAAATAAGAGAACCCATCGCTCTGAACACTTTACTCTTTACTCACTTTACTGCTTATTTCATTTTATCCAGGTGGTTGGTGATTGTAACTGTGCTGCTGGCCACAATTGAATTAAAACATTTTGCCGACGTTTACTGACACCAGCCATTTTCAACAGGTGTTGAGCTTTAGTAAATTCATCAGTTATTCTGCGCTCTGGCACTCAGACGAGAGTGCTCTGAAATCGGAGTAGATAGCCAGAGCAAATTTACAACGCATCCTATACATTTCCGATAAATCTACGCGATTAGCGTGTAAACAAAGTACCAGAACACATTCCTGTCAACCAATGTTTTTGAGAGAGAAAACAATACAGCATGCAAAGTTTGAATAGATTCAATGGAACTTTAAATTATAGTAACAGTACACAAACAGTCAAGGGGTGGACAATGTATACTTCACAGTTGCCCAAAGGCCGGCAAATGGCGATATTGAGTCGTTTTATCATATCCAATCAAACGTAATTGTGCCAATACAACAGGTGTAGACAACAGTGAAATGCTTATATTCCCGCTATACACTCATATCCCCATGGACCGGTTCGTAGATGAAACATTCTCCATTCAGGCTGCGAAGTTGTAGATTTCCTCCATATAAAGGGGAAGTTTACCTAAAATCCAAACATTGAAATTAGTTAGGTGAAATGTGCATTCTCCCTCCCTGTTGCTGCAGTCGGCCACCTGAAATAATATAAAATAAGCACAATTGTTTTAGGTGTTAAGTACACATTTCCTGACTTAAAACCAATAGTATTTTTAATTAAAATAGCTCATTTGGCCAGACCCTTTAAATAAAAGTAATATGTCCACAATTTATGGATTTCTTAATTGCTCTTTGACTGACAATGGAGCCGCACAAAGACACATCACATGACTCATTTTAGCAGCTCTCCAGTTCTACACTGTAGGGAGAGAGAGGAGGACTCCACTTAACTAGTTTCAATGTATGGAATCACTTGGGAAATGTGGGCTTTTAGGTCAACTTCCCCTTTAACTTGATTTAATGGCGAGAAGGCAGAAGAAAACCACAGGGAAACTGTGTACTTTCTGAAACACCATTCCCATCACCATGCTAGAGTAACTAATGCTGTGTATCACATTCAGTCAATCAGATCTTTTATTTAGAAAACTATCAGACTAGGGGGGAAACAAACAGACTGGTGCTGTAGTGGAACAGTGGTGAGGTTTTAATGGGTGTAGGGTTAGTTGGTATAGTGGTGAGGTTTTAATGGGTGTAGGGTTAGTTGGTATAGTGGTGAGGTTTTAATGGGTTTATGGTTAGTTGGTATAGTGGTGAGGTTTTAATGGGTTTAGGGTTAGTTGGTGTAGTGGTGAGGTTTTAATGGGTGTAGGGTTAGTTGGTATAGTGGTGAGGTTTTAATGGGTGTAGGGTTAGTTGGTATAGTGGTGAGGTTTTAATGGGTGTAGGGTTAGTTGGTATAGTGGTGAGGTTTTAATGGGTGTAGGGTTAGTTGGTATAGTGGTGAGGTTTTAATGGGTGTAGGGTTAGTTGGTATAGTGGTGAGGTTTTAATGGGTGTAGGGTTAGTTGGTATAGTGGTGAAGTTTTGTTTCAAATATTTTTATTAAACACACACAAGAATGGTGTATAGGTATACATGACAGGTATACAATTCTTATCTAAACATAAAAGAGCATACAGGAACAACAAGACCCAGAGTTCTGGGTGCAGAACAAATAATACAGAACACGACATACAAAACAAGGACACGTAGAAAGAAAGAGGGAAGACGTCCCCCCTATCCCCCATCCCCTATTCCCCCCCCCCCCCCCCCAACTGCTCGGGTGGTAGGGCCAGCACACGCTGCCCAAAGGTAGATAAAAATTTTACCATTGAGAGTGCGTTAATAAGTACAAATTCACAGCGCCGACTCGTCCAAGTAGGAGAGGAAAGGCTGCCAGATTTGATCAAATGTTGATAATTTATTGTTCAGAATATATCTAATTCTTTCTAAGTGTACAGTGTTTGCCAATTCACTGAGCCATAATTTGGTAGAGGGCGCTTCCCTCCTTTTCCAAAACAACAAGATTAGTTTTTTTGCCGAGATGAGACCATACGAGATTAGTTGTTTTTGGGGTTGGTTAATCTGTTTAGGGACTCAGATACTCCCAGGATTATCAGAAGCGGGTCTGGATCTATTGAAGTCTCCAAAACTTCAGAGAGGATCCTAAAAATTCCACACCAATAACCATGCAAGCTAGAGCATAGGGCAAAGCAGTGGAGTAGTGTACCCTGCGTGGCCTGACATTTATCACATGTAGGGGATGTATCAGGAAATATCCTATGCAGTTTAGTTTTGGAATAGTGTAATCTGTGTAATACCTTGAATTGTATGAGACGATGTCTGGAATTAATGGAGCATGTGTGGATATACTCCAAGCTCTCTTCTCAGTCTGCCACTGAGATGTCAGTCCCTAGTTCTTCCTCCCATTTTGCCTTGATGGCATCAGTAGAAGGTGTGCTAACAGATTGAAAAGCATCATATAGACGCGATATCAGTTTATCTGAGGTGGGGCATATTTTTATGCATCCGTCAAACATGGAAGGTTTAGCATTCTCAAATGTTGGGAGGTGTTTTCTAACGTAGTCTCTAATTTGTAGGTATCTGAAAAAATTACTTCTGGGAAGATTATAAGTTTCCCTCAGCAGCTCAAAGGAAGCAAAGGTCCCTTCTATGTATAAATCCCCTATGGTGCTTATCCCCAACTCTCCCCATCGCTCAAAGGTGTTATCAAGGTTAGAAGGGAAAAGGAGGGATTCCTGGCGATAGGGAGCATGAATGACATTGGTCTGAGCTCAAAGTGGACTTTAATTTGCTTCCAGATTCGGACTGTGCTATGTATTATAGGATTGTTACAATAAAGTGACATCTCCAGATTGACAGGCGACAAAATCACAGCGCCAATAGAGAAGGGGTGACACTCCTCCCGCTCCATACCAAGCCAGCTGGATGCCGGGAGTACGTCATCCAACAGAAACGTAACAATGCGGAGGTTAGCGGCCCAGTAATAAAATATAAAATTTGGGAGAGACAATCCTCCTTCCCTCTTGGATTTACAGAGGTGTTTTTTACCTATCCTGTGTGTTTTATAATCCCAGATGAAAGGATTGATAATTGAGTCCAGTTGTTTATGAAAGGATTTAGGTATGAATACTGGGATGTTCTGATATAGGTAGAGCAGTTGTGGGAGGAAGACCATTTTAATGGCAT
Source organism: Oncorhynchus gorbuscha (assembly GCF_021184085.1). Classification (NCBI taxonomy): domain Eukaryota; kingdom Metazoa; phylum Chordata; class Actinopteri; order Salmoniformes; family Salmonidae; genus Oncorhynchus; species Oncorhynchus gorbuscha. Next base: position 4,229,032 of record NC_060190.1, read on the forward strand.
TAATTCTTCCGAGCAGAGAAATTGGGAGAGTTCTCCAAAATAGTATGTTTGCTTTGAGTTTTTGTATCAGAGAGGGGAAATTCTCTTTAAATAGTAAGGAGTATTGTTTGGTAACTACAATTCCTAGGTAGGTAAATTTTTCTGAAGATAACTTAAATGGGAGATGTTCTAGCCAGGAGGTATTTTGCGACCGTATGGGCATTAATTCACTCTTGTTCCAATTTATTCTGTATCCCGAGAAGGTACCAAACAAATTGATCACATCAAGAATAGCTGGGATACTAGCCTGGGGTTCTGTTACATAGAGGAGGATGTCATCTGCGTATAGGGAGATCTTATTTAGAGTATCTTTAGTATTATAGCCGTGTATTGCTGCATGAGATCTAATCGTCTGAGCGAGCGGTTCGATAATTAGGGCGAAGAGCATAGGCGACAGCGCACAACCCTGCCTTGTCCCCCTGTTGAGGTTAAATCGGGGCGACAATGATTGGTTAGTGAGTATTCTGGCACAGGGGTTCCTATATAAAAGCTGGATCCAATTTATGAACCCATCTCCAATAGTGGTGAAGTTTTAATGGGTGTAGGGTTAGTTGGTATAGTGGTGAAGTTTTAATGGGTGTAGGGTTAGTTGTTATAGTGGTGAGGTTTTAATGGGTTTAGGTTTAGTTGGTATAGTGGTGAGGTTTTAATGGGTGTCGGGTTAGTTGGTATAGTGGTGAAGTTTTAATGGGTGTAGGGTTAGTTGTTATAGTGGTGAGGTTTTAATGGGTTTAGGGTTAGTTGGTATAGTGGTGAGGTTTTAATGGGTTTATGGTTAGTTGGTATAGTGGTGAGGTTTTAATGGGTTTATGGTTAGTTGGTGTAGTGGTGAGGTTTTAATGGGTTTATGGTTAGTTGGTATAGTGGTGAGGTTTTAATGGGTTTATGGTTAGTTGGTATAGTGGTGAGGTTTTAATGGGTTTAGGGTTAGTTGATAGTGGTATAGTGGTGAGGTTTTAATGGGTTTAGGGTTAGTTGGTATAGTGGTGATGTTTTAATGGGTTTATGGTTAGTTGGTATAGTGGTGAGGTTTTAATGGGTTTAGGGTTAGTTGGTATAGTGGTGACGTTTTAATGGGTTTATGGTTAGTTGGTATAGTGGTGAGGTTTTAATGGGTTTAGGGTTAGTTGGTATAGTGGTGAGGTTTTAATGGGTTTAGGGTTAGTTGGTATAGTGGTGAGGTTTTAATGGGTTTATGGTTAGTTGGTATAGTGGTGAGGTTTTAATGGGTTTATGGTTAGTTGGTATAGTGGTGAGGTTTTAATGGGTTTATGGTTAGTTGGTATAGTGGTGAGGTTTTAATGGGTTTAGGGTTAGTTGGTATAGTGGTGAGGTTTTAATGGGTTTAGGGTTAGTTGGTATAGTGGTGAGGTTTTAATGGGTTTATGGTTAGTTGGTATAGTGGTGAGGTTTTAATGGGTTTAGGGTTAGTTGGTATAGTGGTGAGGTTTTAATGGGTTTATGGTTAGTTGGTATAGTGGTGAGGTTTTAATGGGTTTATGGTTAGTTGGTATAGTGGTGAGGTTTTAATGGGTTTAGGGTTAGTTGGTATAGTGGTGATGTTTTAATGGGTTTAGGGTTAGTTGGTATAGTGGTGATGTTTTAATGGGTTTAGGGTTAGTTGGTATAGTGGTGATGTTTTAATGGGTGAAGGGTTAGTTGGTATAGTGGTGATGTTTTAATGGGTGTAGGGTTAGTTGTTATAGTGGTGAGGTTTTAATGGGTTTAGGGTTAGTTGGTATAGTGGTGAGGTTTTAATGGGTTTAGGGTTAGTTGGTATAGTGGTGATGTTTTAATGGGTTTATGGTTAGTTGGTATAGTGGTGAGGTTTTAATGGGTTTAGGGTTAGTTGGTATAGTGGTGACGTTTTAATGGGTTTATGGTTAGTTGGTATAGTGGTGAGGTTTTAATGGGTTTAGGGTTAGTTGGTATAGTGGTGAGGTTTTAATGGGTTTAGGGTTAGTTGGTATAGTGGTGAGGTTTTAATGGGTTTATGGTTAGTTGGTATAGTGGTGAGGTTTTAATGGGTTTATGGTTAGTTGGTATAGTGGTGAGGTTTTAATGGGTTTAGGGTTAGTTGGTATAGTGGTGATGTTTTAATGGGTTTAGGGTTAGTTGGTATAGTGGTGATGTTTTAATGGGTTTAGGGTTAGTTGGTATAGTGGTGAGGTTTTAATGGGTTTATGGTTAGTTGGTATAGTGGTGAGGTTTTAATGGGTTTAGGGTTAGTTGGTATAGTGGTGAGGTTTTAATGGGTTTATGGTTAGTTGGTATAGTGGTGAGGTTTTAATGGGTTTATGGTTAGTTGGTATAGTGGTGAGGTTTTAATGGGTTTAGGGTTAGTTGGTATAGTGGTGATGTTTTAATGGGTTTAGGGTTAGTTGGTATAGTGGTGAGGTTTTAATGGGTTTATGGTTAGTTGGTATAGTGGTGAGGTTTTAATGGGTTTATGGTTAGTTGGTATAGTGGTGAGGTTTTAATGGGTTTATGGTTAGTTGGTATAGTGGTGAGGTTTTAATGGGTTTAGGGTTAGTTGGTATAGTGGTGAGGTTTTAATGGGTTTATGGTTAGTTGGTATAGTGGTGAGGTTTTAATGGGTTTAGGGTTAGTTGGTATAGTGGTGAGGTTTTAATGGGTTTATGGTTAGTTGGTATAGTGGTGAGGTTTTAATGGGTTTATGGTTAGTTGGTATAGTGGTGAGGTTTTAATGGGTTTATGGTTAGTTGGTATAGTGGTGATGTTTTAATGGGTTTAGGGTTAGTTGGTATAGTGGTGAGGTTTTAATGAGTTTATGGTTAGTTGGTATAGTGGTGAGGTTTTAATGGGTTTAGGGTTAGTTGGTATAGTGGTGAGGTTTTAATGGGTTTATGGTTAGTTGGTATAGTGGTGAGGTTTTAATGGGTTTAGGGTTAGTTGGTATAGTGGTGAGGTTTTAATGGGTTTATGGTTAGTTGGTATAGTGGTGAGGTTTTAATGGGTTTAGGGTTAGTTGGTATAGTGGTGAGGTTTTAATGAGTTTATGGTTAGTTGGTATAGTGGTGAGGTTTTAATGGGTTTAGGGTTAGTTGGTATAGTGGTGAGGTTTTAATGGGTTCATGGTTAGTTGGTATAGTGGTGAGGTTTTAATGGGTTTAGGGTTAGTTGGTGTAGTGGTGAGGTTTTAATGGGTTTATGGTTAGTTGGTATAGTGGTGAGGTTTTAATGGGTTTATGGTTAGTTGGTATAGTGGTGAGGTTTTAATGGGTTTAGGGTTAGTTGGTATAGTGGTGATGTTTTAATGGGTTTAGGGTTAGTTGGTATAGTGGTGATGTTTTAATGGGTTTATGGTTAGTTGGTATAGTGGTGAGGTTTTAATGGGTTTAGGGTTAGTTGGTATAGTGGTGAAGTTTTAATGGGTTTATGGTTAGTTGGTATAGTGGTGAGGTTTTAATGGGTTTAGGGTTAGTTGGTATAGTGGTGAGGTTTTAATGGGTTTATGGTTAGTTGGTATAGTGGTGAGGTTTTAATGGGTTTATGGTTAGTTGGTATAGTGGTGAGGTTTTAATGGGTTTAGGGTTAGTTGGTATAGTGGTGATGTTTTAATGGGTTTAGGGTTAGTTGGTATAGTGGTGATGTTTTAATGGGTTTAGGGTTAGTTGGTATAGTGGTGAGGTTTTAATGGGTGTCGGGTTAGTTGGTATAGTGGTGAAGTTTTAATGGGTGTAGGGTTAGTTGTTATAGTGGTGAGGTTTTAATGGGTTTAGGGTTAGTTGATATAGTGGTGAGGTTTTAATGGGTTTAGGGTTAGTTGGTATAGTGGTGATGTTTTAATGGGTTTATGGTTAGTTGGTATAGTGGTGAGGTTTTAATGGGTTTAGGGTTAGTTGGTATAGTGGTGACGTTTTAATGGGTTTATGGTTAGTTGGTATAGTGGTGAGGTTTTAATGGGTTTAGGGTTAGTTGGTATAGTGGTGAGGTTTTAATGGGTTTAGGGTTAGTTGGTATAGTGGTGAGGTTTTAATGGGTTTATGGTTAGTTGGTATAGTGGTGAGGTTTTAATGGGTTTATGGTTAGTTGGTATAGTGGTGAGGTTTTAATGGGTTTAGGGTTAGTTGGTATAGTGGTGAGGTTTTAATGGGTTTAGGGTTAGTTGGTATAGTGGTGATGTTTTAATGGGTTTAGGGTTAGTTGGTATAGTGGTGAGGTTTTAATGGGTTTATGGTTAGTTGGTATAGTGGTGAGGTTTTAATGGGTTTAGGGTTAGTTGGTATAGTGGTGAGGTTTTAATGGGTTTATGGTTAGTTGGTATAGTGGTGAGGTTTTAATGGGTTTATGGTTAGTTGGTATAGTGGTGAGGTTTTAATGGGTTTAGGGTTAGTTGGTATAGTGGTGATGTTTTAATGGGTTTAGGGTTAGTTGGTATAGTGGTGAGGTTTTAATGGGTTTATGGTTAGTTGGTATAGTGGTGAGGTTTTAATGGGTTTATGGTTAGTTGGTATAGTGGTGAGGTTTTAATGGGTTTATGGTTAGTTGGTATAGTGGTGAGGTTTTAATGGGTTTAGGGTTAGTTGGTATAGTGGTGAGGTTTTAATGGGTTTATGGTTAGTTGGTATAGTGGTGAGGTTTTAATGGGTTTAGGGTTAGTTGGTATAGTGGTGAGGTTTTAATGGGTTTATGGTTAGTTGGTATAGTGGTGAGGTTTTAATGGGTTTATGGTTAGTTGGTATAGTGGTGAGGTTTTAATGGGTTTAGGGTTAGTTGGTATAGTGGTGATGTTTTAATGGGTGTAGGGTTAGTTGGTATAGTGGTGAGGTTTTAATGAGTTTATGGTTAGTTGGTATAGTGGTGAGGTTTTAATGGGTTTAGGGTTAGTTGGTATAGTGGTGAGGTTTTAATGGGTTTATGGTTAGTTGGTATAGTGGTGAGGTTTTAATGGGTTTAGGGTTAGTTGGTATAGTGGTGAGGTTTTAATGGGTTTATGGTTAGTTGGTATAGTGGTGAGGTTTTAATGGGTTTAGGGTTAGTTGGTATAGTGGTGAGGTTTTAATGAGTTTATGGTTAGTTGGTATAGTGGTGAGGTTTAAATGGGTTTAGGGTTAGTTGGTATAGTGGTGAGGTTTTAATGGGTTCATGGTTAGTTGGTATAGTGGTGAGGTTTTAATGGGTTTAGGGTTAGTTGGTGTAGTGGTGAGGTTTTAATGGGTTTATGGTTAGTTGGTATAGTGGTGAGGTTTTAATGGGTTTATGGTTAGTTGGTATAGTGGTGAGGTTTTAATGGGTTTAGGGTTAGTTGGTATAGTGGTGATGTTTTAATGGGTTTAGGGTTAGTTGGTATAGTGGTGATGTTTTAATGGGTTTATGGTTAGTTGGTATAGTGGTGAGGTTTTAATGGGTTTAGGGTTAGTTGGTATAGTGGTGAAGTTTTAATGGGTTTATGGTTAGTTGGTATAGTGGTGAGGTTTTAATGGGTTTAGGGTTAGTTGGTATAGTGGTGATGTTTTAATGGGTGTAGGGTTAGTTGGTATAGTGGTGATGTTTTAATGGGTGTAGGGCTAGTTGGTATAGGGGTGAGGTTTTAATGGGTTTAGGGTTAGTTGGTATAGTGGTGAGGTTTTAATGGGTTTAGGGTTAGTTGGTATAGTGGTGAGGTTTTAATGGGTTTATGGTTAGTTGGTATAGTGGTGAGGTTTTAATGGGTTTAGGGTTAGTTGGTATAGTGGTGAAGTTTTAATGGGTTTATGGTTAGTTGGTATAGTGGTGAGGTTTTAATGGGTTTAGGGTTAGTTGGTATAGTGGTGAGGTTTTAATGGGTTTAGGGTTAGTTGGTATAGTGGTGAGGTTTTAATGGGTTTATGGTTAGTTGGTATAGTGGTGAGGTTTTAATGGGTTTATGGTTAGTTGGTATAGTGGTGAGGTTTTAATGGGTTTAGGGTTAGTTGGTATAGTGGTGAGGTTTTAATGGGTTTATGGTTAGTTGGTATAGTGGTGAGGTTTTAATGGGTTTAGGGTTAGTTGGTATAGTGGTGAGGTTTTAATGAGTTTATGGTTAGTTGGTATAGTGGTGAGGTTTTAATGGGTTTAGGGTTAGTTGGTATAGTGGTGAGGTTTTAATGGGTTCATGGTTAGTTGGTATAGTGGTGAGGTTTTAATGGGTTTATGGTTAGTTGGTATAGTGGTGAGGTTTTAATGGGTTTAGGGTTAGTTGGTATAGTGGTGAGGTTTTAATGGGTTTATGGTTAGTTGGTATAGTGGTGAGGTTTTAATGGGTTTATGGTTAGTTGGTATAGTGGTGAGGTTTTAATGGGTTTAGGGTTAGTTGGTATAGTGGTGATGTTTTAATGGGTGTAGGGTTAGTTGGTATAGTGGTGATGTTTTAATGGGTGTAGGGCTAGTTGGTATAGGGGTGAGGTTTTAATGGGTTTAGGGTTAGTTGGTATAGTGGTGAGGTTTTAATGGGTTTAGGGTTAGTTGGTATAGTGGTGAGGTTTTAATGGGTTTATGGTTAGTTGGTATAGTGGTGAGGTTTTAATGGGTTTATGGTTAGTTGGTATAGTGGTGAGGTTTTAATGGGTTTATGGTTAGTTTGTATAGTGGTGAGGTTTTAATGGATGTAGGGTTAGTTGGAATAGTGGTGAGGTTTTAATGGGTGTAGAGTTAGTTGGAATAGTGGTGAGGTTTTAATGGTTGTAGGATTATTTGGTATAGGGGTGAGGTCTTAATGGGTGTAGGGTTAGTTGGTATAGTGGTGAGGTTTTAATGGGTGTAGGATTATTTGGTATAGGGGTGAGGTCTTAATGGGTGTAGGGTTAGTTGGTATAGGGGTGAGGTTTTAATGGGTGTAGGGTTAGTTGGTATAGTGGTGAGGTTTTAATGGGTTTATGGTTAGTTGGTATAATGGTGAGGCTTTAATGGGTGTAGGGTTATTTGGTAATAGGGTGATGTTTTAATGGGTTTAGGGTTAGTTGGTATAGTGGTGATGTTTTAATGGGTTTATGGTTCGTTGGTATAGTGGTGAGGTTTTAATGGGTTTATGGTTAGTTGGTATAGTGGTGAGGTTTTAATGGGTTTAGGGTTAGTTGGTATAGTGGTGAGGTTTTAATGGGTTTATGGTTAGTTGGTATAGTGGTGAGGTTTTAATGGGTTCATGGTTAGTTGGTATAGTGGTGAGGTTTTAATGGGTTTAGGGTTAGTTGGTATAGTGGTGATGTTTTAATGGGTGTAGGGTTAGTTGGTATAGTGGTGAGGTTTTAATGAGTTTATGGTTAGTTGGTATAGTGGTGAGGTTTTAATGGGTTTAGGGTTAGTTGGTATAGTGGTGAGGTTTTAATGGGTTTATGGTTAGTTGGTATAGTGGTGAGGTTTTAATGGGTTTAGGGTTAGTTGGTATAGTGGTGAGGTTTTAATGGGTTTATGGTTAGTTGGTATAGTGGTGAGGTTTTAATGGGTTTAGGGTTAGTTGGTATAGTGGTGAGGTTTTAATGAGTTTATGGTTAGTTGGTATAGTGGTGAGGTTTTAATGGGTTTAGGGTTAGTTGGTATAGTGGTGAGGTTTTAATGGGTTCATGGTTAGTTGGTATAGTGGTGAGGTTTTAATGGGTTTAGGGTTAGTTGGTGTAGTGGTGAGGTTTTAATGGGTTTATGGTTAGTTGGTATAGTGGTGAGGTTTTAATGGGTTTATGGTTAGTTGGTATAGTGGTGAGGTTTTAATGGGTTTAGGGTTAGTTGGTATAGTGGTGAGGTTTTAATGGGTTTAGGGTTAGTTGGTATAGTGGTGATGTTTTAATGGGTTTATGGTTAGTTGGTATAGTGGTGAGGTTTTAATGGGTTTAGGGTTAGTTGGTATAGTGGTGAAGTTTTAATGGGTTTATGGTTAGTTGGTATAGTGGTGAGGTTTTAATGGGTTTAGGGTTAGTTGGTATAGTGGTGATGTTTTAATGGGTGTAGGGTTAGTTGGTATAGTGGTGATGTTTTAATGGGTGTAGGGCTAGTTGGTATAGGGGTGAGGTTTTAATGGGTTTAGGGTTAGTTGGTATAGTGGTGAGGTTTTAATGGGTTTAGGGTTAGTTGGTATAGTGGTGAGGTTTTAATGGGTTTATGGTTAGTTGGTATAGTGGTGAGGTTTTAATGGGTTTAGGGTTAGTTGGTATAGTGGTGAAGTTTTAATGGGTTTATGGTTAGTTGGTATAGTGGTGAGGTTTTAATGGGTTTAGGGTTAATTGGTATAGTGGTGAGGTTTTAATGGGTTTAGGGTTAGTTGGTATAGTGGTGAGGTTTTAATGGGTTTATGGTTAGTTGGTATAGTGGTGAGGTTTTAATGGGTTTATGGTTAGTTGGTATAGTGGTGAGGTTTTAATGGGTTTAGGGTTAGTTGGTATAGTGGTGAGGTTTTAATGGGTTTATGGTTAGTTGGTATAGTGGTGAGGTTTTAATGGGTTTAGGGTTAGTTGGTATAGTGGTGAGGTTTTAATGAGTTTATGGTTAGTTGGTATAGTGGTGAGGTTTTAATGGGTTTAGGGTTAGTTGGTATAGTGGTGAGGTTTTAATGGGTTCATGGTTAGTTGGTATAGTGGTGAGGTTTTAATGGGTTTATGGTTAGTTGGTATAGTGGTGAGGTTTTAATGGGTTTAGGGTTAGTTGGTATAGTGGTGAGGTTTTAATGGGTTTATGGTTAGTTGGTATAGTGGTGAGGTTTTAATTGGTTTATGGTTAGTTGGTATAGTGGTGAGGTTTTAATGGGTTTAGGGTTAGTTGGTATAGTGGTGATGTTTTAATGGGTGTAGGGTTAGTTGGTATAGTGGTGATGTTTTAATGGGTGTAGGGCTAGTTGGTATAGGGGTGAGGTTTTAATGGGTTTAGGGTTAGTTGGTATAGTGGTGAGGTTTTAATGGGTTTAGGGTTAGTTGGTATAGTGGTGAGGTTTTAATGGGTTTATGGTTAGTTGGTATAGTGGTGAGGTTTTAATGGGTTTATGGTTAGTTGGTATAGTGGTGAGGTTTTAATGGGTTTATGGTTAGTTTGTATAGTGGTGAGGTTTTAATGGATGTAGGGTTAGTTGGAATAGTGGTGAGGTTTTAATGGGTGTAGAGTTAGTTGGAATAGTGGTGAGGTTTTAATGGTTGTAGGATTATTTGGTATAGGGGTGAGGTCTTAATGGGTGTAGGGTTAGTTGGTATAGTGGTGAGGTTTTAATGGGTGTAGGATTATTTGGTATAGGGGTGAGGTCTTAATGGGTGTAGGGTTAGTTGGTATAGGGGTGAGGTTTTAATGGGTGTAGGGTTAGTTGGTATAGTGGTGAGGTTTTAATGGGTTTATGGTTAGTTGGTATAATGGTGAGGCTTTAATGGGTGTAGGGTTATTTGGTAATAGGGTGATGTTTTAATGGGTTTAGGGTTAGTTGGTATAGTGGTGATGTTTTAATGGGTTTATGGTTCGTTGGTATAATGGTGATGTTTTAATGGGTTTATGGTTCGTTGGTATAATGGTGAGGTTTTAATGGGTGTAGGGTTAGTTGGTATAGTGGTGATGTTTTAATGGGTGTAGAGTTAGTTGGAATAGTGGTGAGGTTTTAATGGGTGTAGGATTATTTGGTATAGGGGTGAGGTCTTAATGGGTGTAGGGTTAGTTGGTATAGGGGTGAGGTTTTAATGGGTGTAGGGTTAGTTGGTATAGTGGTGAGGTTTTAATGGGTTTATGGTTAGTTGGTATAGTGGTGAGGTTTTAATGGGTGTAGGGTTAGTTGGTATAGTGGTGAGGTTTTAATGGGTTTATGGTTAGTTGGTATAGTGGTGAGGTTTTAATGGGTTTAGGGTTAGTTGGTATAGTGGTGAGGTTTTAATGAGTTTATGGTTAGTTGGTATAGTGGTGAGGTTTTAATGGGTTTAGGGTTAGTTGGTATAGTGGTGAGGTTTTAATGGGTTCATGGTTAGTTGGTATAGTGGTGAGGTTTTAATGGGTTTAGGGTTAGTTGGTATAGTGGTGAGGTTTTAATGGGTTTAGGGTTAGTTGGTATAGTGGTGATGTTTTAATGGGTTTATGGTTAGTTGGTATAGTGGTGAGGTTTTAATGGGTTTAGGGTTAGTTGGTATAGTGGTGAAGTTTTAATTGGTTTATGGTTAGTTGGTATAGTGGTGAGGTTTTAATGGGTTTAGGGTTAGTTGGTATAGTGGTGATGTTTTAATGGGTGTAGGGTTAGTTGGTATAGTGGTGATGTTTTAATGGGTGTAGGGCTAGTTGGTATAGGGGTGAGGTTTTAATGGGTTTAGGGTTAGTTGGTATAGTGGTGAGGTTTTAATGGGTTTAGGGTTAGTTGGTATAGTGGTGAGGTTTTAATGGGTTTATGGTTAGTTGGTATAGTGGTGAGGTTTTAATGGGTTTAGGGTTAGTTGGTATAGTGGTGAAGTTTTAATGGGTTTATGGTTAGTTGGTATAGTGGTGAGGTTTTAATGGGTTTAGGGTTAGTTGGTATAGTGGTGAGGTTTTAATGGGTTTAGGGTTAGTTGGTATAGTGGTGAGGTTTTAATGGGTTTATGGTTAGTTGGTATAGTGGTGAGGTTTTAATGGGTTTATGGTTAGTTGGTATAGTGGTGAGGTTTTAATGGGTTTAGGGTTAGTTGGTATAGTGGTGAGGTTTTAATGGGTTTATGGTTAGTTGGTATAGTGGTGAGGTTTTAATGGGTTTAGGGTTAGTTGGTATAGTGGTGAGGTTTTAATGAGTTTATGGTTAGTTGGTATAGTGGTGAGGTTTTAATGGGTTTAGGGTTAGTTGGTATAGTGGTGAGGTTTTAATGGGTTCATGGTTAGTTTGTATAGTGGTGAGGTTTTAATGGATGTAGGGTTAGTTGGAATAGTGGTGAGGTTTTAATGGGTGTAGAGTTAGTTGGAATAGTGGTGAGGTTTTAATGGTTGTAGGATTATTTGGTATAGGGGTGAGGTCTTAATGGGTGTAGGGTTAGTTGGTATAGTGGTGAGGTTTTAATGGGTGTAGGATTATTTGGTATAGGGGTGAGGTCTTAATGGGTGTAGGGTTAGTTGGTATAGGGGTGAGGTTTTAATGGGTGTAGGGTTAGTTGGTATAGTGGTGAGGTTTTAATGGGTTTATGGTTAGTTGGTATAATGGTGAGGCTTTAATGGGTGTAGGGTTATTTGGTAATAGGGTGATGTTTTAATGGGTTTAGGGTTAGTTGGTATAGTGGTGATGTTTTAATGGGTTTATGGTTCGTTGGTATAATGGTGATGTTTTAATGGGTTTATGGTTCGTTGGTATAATGGTGAGGTTTTAATGGGTGTAGGGTTAGTTGGTATAGTGGTGATGTTTTAATGGGTGTAGAGTTAGTTGGAATAGTGGTGAGGTTTTAATGGGTGTAGGATTATTTGGTATAGGGGTGAGGTCTTAATGGGTGTAGGGTTAGTTGGTATAGGGGTGAGGTTTTAATGGGTGTAGGGTTAGTTGGTATAGTGGTGAGGTTTTAATGGGTTTATGGTTAGTTGGTATAGTGGTGAGGTTTTAATGGGTGTAGGGTTAGTTGGTATAGTGGTGAGGTTTTAATGGGTTTATGGTTAGTTGGTATAGTGGTGAGGTTTTAATGGGTTTAGGGTTAGTTGGTATAGTGGTGAGGTTTTAATGAGTTTATGGTTAGTTGGTATAGTGGTGAGGTTTTAATGGGTTTAGGGTTAGTTGGTATAGTGGTGAGGTTTTAATGGGTTCATGGTTAGTTGGTATAGTGGTGAGGTTTTAATGGGTTTAGGGTTAGTTGGTATAGTGGTGAGGTTTTAATGGGTTTAGGGTTAGTTGGTATAGTGGTGATGTTTTAATGGGTTTATGGTTAGTTGGTATAGTGGTGAGGTTTTAATGGGTTTAGGGTTAGTTGGTATAGTGGTGAAGTTTTAATTGGTTTATGGTTAGTTGGTATAGTGGTGAGGTTTTAATGGGTTTAGGGTTAGTTGGTATAGTGGTGATGTTTTAATGGGTGTAGGGTTAGTTGGTATAGTGGTGATGTTTTAATGGGTGTAGGGCTAGTTGGTATAGGGGTGAGGTTTTAATGGGTTTAGGGTTAGTTGGTATAGTGGTGATGTTTTAATGGGTTTAGGGTTAGTTGGTATAGTGGTGAGGTTTTAATGGGTTTATGGTTAGTTGGTATAGTGGTGAGGTTTTAATGGGTTTAGGGTTAGTTGGTATAGTGGTGAAGTTTTAATGGGTTTATGGTTAGTTGGTATAGTGGTGAGGTTTTAATGGGTTTAGGGTTAGTTGGTATAGTGGTGAGGTTTTAATGGGTTTAGGGTTAGTTGGTATAGTGGTGAGGTTTTAATGGGTTTATGGTTAGTTGGTATAGTGGTGAGGTTTTAATGGGTTTATGGTTAGTTGGTATAGTGGTGAGGTTTTAATGGGTTTAGGGTTAGTTGGTATAGTGGTGAGGTTTTAATGGGTTTATGGTTAGTTGGTATAGTGGTGAGGTTTTAATGGGTTTAGGGTTAGTTGGTATAGTGGTGAGGTTTTAATGAGTTTATGGTTAGTTGGTATAGTGGTGAGGTTTTAATGGGTTTAGGGTTAGTTGGTATAGTGGTGAGGTTTTAATGGGTTCATGGTTAGTTGGTATAGTGGTGAGGTTTTAATGGGTTTATGGTTAGTTGGTATAGTGGTGAGGTTTTAATGGGTTTAGGGTTAGTTGGTATAGTGGTGAGGTTTTAATGGGTTTATGGTTAGTTGGTATAGTGGTGAGGTTTTAATGGGTTTATGGTTAGTTGGTATAGTGGTGAGGTTTTAATGGGTTTAGGGTTAGTTGGTATAGTGGTGATGTTTTAATGGGTGTAGGGTTAGTTGGTATAGTGGTGATGTTTTAATGGGTGTAGGGCTAGTTGGTATAGGGGTGAGGTTTTAATGGGTTTAGGGTTAGTTGGTATAGTGGTGAGGTTTTAATGGGTTTAGGGTTAGTTGGTATAGTGGTGAGGTTTTAATGGGTTTATGGTTAGTTTGTATAGTGGTGAGGTTTTAATGGATGTAGGGTTAGTTGGAATAGTGGTGAGGTTTTAATGGGTGTAGAGTTAGTTGGAATAGTGGTGAGGTTTTAATGGTTGTAGGATTATTTGGTATAGGGGTGAGGTCTTAATGGGTGTAGGGTTAGTTGGTATAGTGGTGAGGTTTTAATGGGTGTAGGATTATTTGGTATAGGGGTGAGGTCTTAATGGGTGTAGGGTTAGTTGGTATAGGGGTGAGGTTTTAATGGGTGTAGGGTTAGTTGGTATAGTGGTGAGGTTTTAATGGGTTTATGGTTAGTTGGTATAATGGTGAGGCTTTAATGGGTGTAGGGTTATTTGGTAATAGGGTGATGTTTTAATGGGTTTAGGGTTAGTTGGTATAGTGGTGATGTTTTAATGGGTTTATGGTTCGTTGGTATAATGGTGATGTTTTAATGGGTTTATGGTTCGTTGGTATAATGGTGAGGTTTTAATGGGTGTAGGGTTAGTTGGTATAGTGGTGATGTTTTAATGGGTGTAGAGTTAGTTGGAATAGTGGTGAGGTTTTAATGGGTGTAGGGTTAGTTGGTATAGTGGTGAGGTTTTAATGGGTGTAGGGTTAGTCGGTATAGTGGTGAGGTTTTAATGGGTTTATGGTTAGTTGGTATAGTGGTGAGGTTTTAATGGGTGTAGGATTATTTGGTATAGGGGTGAGGTCTTAATGGGTGTAGGGTTAGTTGGTATAGGGGTGAGGTTTTAATGGGTGTAGGGTTAGTTGGTATAGTGGTGAGGTTTTAATGGGTTTATGGTTAGTTGGTATAATGGTGAGGCTTTAATGGGTGTAGGGTTATTTGGTATAGGGGTGATGTTTTAATGGGTTTAGGGTTAGTTGGTATAGTGGTGATGTTTTAATGGGTTTATGGTTCGTTGGTATAATGGTGAGGTTTTAATGGGTGTAGGGTTAGTTGGTATAGTGGTGATGTTTTAATGGGTTTAGGGTTAGTTGGTATAGTGGTGATGTTTTAATGGGTGTAGGGTTAGTTGGTATAGTGGTGATGTTTTAATGGGTTTAGGGTTAGTTGGTATAGTGGTGATGTTTTAATGGGTGTAGGGTTGGTATACTGGTGATGTTTTGGTAGGGTTACTGGTATACTGATGTTTTAATGGGTGTAGGGTTAGTTGGTATAGTGGTGATGTTTTAATGGGTTTAGGGTTAGTTGGTATAGTGGTGATGTTTTAATGGGTTTAGGGTTAGTTGGTATAGTGGTGATGTTTTAATGGGTTTAGGGTTAGTTGGTATAGTTTTTAGTTGGTATGG